>NW_019272025.1:2709496-2751500 GCF_002738345.1 Cucurbita maxima | reverse complement strand
AAAAAAAAAAAAAAAAAAAAAAAAAAAAAAAAAAAAAAAAAAAAAAAACATATTTGTAGCCATTTTTTCTCTTACACCTTCACTCTTTTGGATTACTATTTCTCGAATCTTATACGTTTGATCCTATAGAATCTGAACGTTTACCAACGAATAGGTCGAGTAAAGAATCCTGACTTTCTAGCACAAGTTACATCTATATTGAAGAAGGAAGATCATGTAGTAGTGGTAAGAAGAAAAAACATATTTGTAGCCATTTTTGCATCCCAATGCAGATTTAAGGAGTAGATCATTGAACAAATTTGCAGGCTTGCAACAGTGGTGGTAGAGGACATCGCGCTTGCATCGATCTTCGTAACGCGGTGAGATTCGAGGTTGATAGAACTAAATTGTAAGGTTAACAAGATGAGTAAGTAATGAGATTTATTGGGAAATTTCAGGGGTATGAGCATGTGAAGAACATGGGAGGAGGGTACTCTGCTTGGGTTGACAGTGGATTTGCTGGAGACAAACCAGCTGAAGAGCTCAAAATAGCTTGTAAGTTCCGAGGTTGAGCACTTCAAGGACAGAATGTTTGTTGTTTGTCTGTGTTTTTAGTTCCTGCAAGTTTCATTGTCTGTGCAAAATAAAGAAGTTTCTAAGTTCCTGCTCCAATGTAATATTAAAAGCTTTATGATACCTGTTGCATATGGGTGCACGAGTGCACTCAACCAGTGTTACATGGTGTGTGAGATCTCACATAGGTTAGGGAGGGATCCTACATTCCATAAGGATGCTCTCATCGTCTCCATCTCATAGTAGGTTTCCACAACTTTTCTCTAGTTTTTAGGAGGTTCAGACCTACTCCCTTACACCGCTCTAAGCTTTTGTGTAGGTCTCAAAGTTCCAATTGATTCATCATGAGTCGTGTACCTATGTAGTCCCTAGTCCCCTTTTAAGATTGGGTTGCGATATCAGCCTTGACTCGCTCCTTCACACAATAGAAGTGTTCACCCTAAACCACCTACCCATGTAGTCCTTAATCTTTACCAAGATCGGTTTATGGAGTTGCTGCGTCAGCGTTGACTGGTTCCTACACTCAATAGGGGTTCTCATCTTCATGGGGTCTACGGGTTCACCCATTTCTACACTCAATAAGAGTTCCTATCTTGAGCTAACTACCCGTGTAGTTATTAGTCTTTCTTCAGATCAGTTAAACGAGATAACGACATCAGTCTTATCTCGACTCTACATTAAATAGTAACTTTACTAGGCTCGAGGTTTGAATAAGCTACTTTAACTATATCTAGATGTTGTGGGAATCTATTAGGTTCTTAGGAGCGTCCAGACGGTTTAAACCCCCTTTCTTGTTTCTAGGACAGGCCAAACTAGGCTATAGGTGCACACATGCCTAAACCTCTTATCACTCACGATGCTTGGGTGTAAGGTCTACTGGAAATGTACTAGTCTAGGCTTACATGTAAACTGCACTAGCTGTAGCACCCTAATCTCTAAATTGTGCATGTGTCACGCACCGATTGACTGAAGGCGTGGTTCAATTCCATGGGCACACTATTTTTCCTTCGACTTTCTCTCATGGAGACACGTGTCCCACGTGAAGCTAGATTGGGTCGATGCAGATAGGTGGGCTTACAGGTCTTGTGCGAAACTTGGGTAGGGTATGGAGCAGAGTCGAACCAGGTTGTATCCTATGCGCATGCGCCACCCGCCTCTTCGCTTGACATGTGTCCCAATCACGGCCTAACGTGTGTCCTTCTTCCTCAGCAATACGCAACCCCAAAATTCTCGATTATCTTTCTACGTAATTCATATCAACATAATTACTTCACGAAATTTGTAGTGTTTTAATCCAACTTTTCATATATAGTGTTTTAATTACAAAAAGCATATAATCGAGTCCAAAATCGATAAAAGAAAATCAATACTCACAATTCTTGACGAGCGTTGCGACTCTTATCTCCAATCCAAATCGACTCCGACTTCCTTCACAGATTATGAGCAAAATATTTTATTCATATTAGTAGTAATTATCAGTTCAATCCAATAATTTACTTATAAAAATAATTATTAATTAAAAAAAAAAAAGTGGGACAAAGCCAGGCTGTAAATAATAATAATAAAAAAAAAAACGTGACCGTACCTACCACGTGAATAAGCAACATCCATTTTGAACGTTTTTTATTTGAAAAAAAAAATATAATAAAGCCTAATTCGTCATTTTGCAATGGTTTTCAAAATAACCAATGTCGCTTATCAAATCTCTGCCCGCTGCCCCTGCCCCATCTGACACCGGCTGCCCGATTACTTATAAATTACAATATGATTTTTTTTTCTATATTTAAAATTTAAAACTTATATTCATGTCCAATTTTTACGTTTTTAATTTAAAATTTCAAAGAAATGAAATAATAATGGATTATTTTGTACATGCTTCTATTTTTTTTAATAATAATAAATAATACGAAACCAGAAATAATTACAAAATTTTAATCTATTTTTATTATTTAAAAAAAGAAAAAAGAAGCACTAAATATTAAATCACTATAGAATTATAAATTATTTTCGTAATATATATACTTAAAATTTAGCTTGTATTAATTAAATTTATTTTTATAATATTCATATAAGACTAAAGTTGTAATAATTTACCATAGTTTTAAATTAATTAAAATTTGCAAATTTTCATATTCCAAACCTTTTGATGGTAAAAAAAAAAAATAATGATGTCAAATAACAATTATTGTTTAAAAAAACTCTTAAAATAACATATAAAAAAACTTTTTAAAATTTAAAAAAAATTATTTTTTTTTAAATTTAGAGTTTCAATGTTATTATTATTTTTACTATTTTGTTTAGTTTATTGTGTCCGGAAAGGACAGTGGGGCAGCCTCGAACCATGGTCGGCAATACAAAACAGGCTGTAAATATTTAATATATATATATATAATAAGTAATATCCGCACGTGTTAAATTGTGTGGAGTTCGTGCGATAAGCGACTCCAATTATTGTTCCCTTCCAAAATATCTCTGTCGGTTATGAAGACTGTGTGGTTTTCCTCCCCTCTATTCCCGTCAATACGGCATCGTTTTACCTCTGTACTAAAACAATATTTTAATCGATATTTTTAAAAATAAAAACGACAAAGAAATGGCCGAAAAATAAAGTAATTTATATTTCATTTCATTCTTTACACATAAAATTTCAAAAAAATGATTTAAAAAATAAATGGTTGGCCCAGTCTCTATTATTTTAATTTTTAAATTATATATTCCACTTTAGAAATGTAATTTATATTCTCATTGTCCATCAACTTGTTTTTTTACCTAATATTTTCCTAAAATGAGAAGAACCCATTAAAGTTTTATAATCATAATAATGAAGACTTAATTGAGAAGAAAGTAACTATAAATTCTCTTTTAATTAATTGATTAATTGATTAAAAAATGTTTAGCCTTAATATTTATTAAAATACAAAAATTAAATCATGACATTTTAAAATTTTATATTAGAGAAATAATAGGAGATTATAAATTATCCTCTAAAATTATAAGCTTTTAATATTTATGGCAAATTTACTTATAGGCAGTTTTAATATTCACCGACGGTGAATTAAAAAATAAAAAATATATTTAATTATTATTTTTGGAGATAAAAAGAAAGTATTTCGAATCTGACTTTTGGATTGAAGGGTCAAATAAGACTGAAAAGTGACAGGGTACGAAAAGACTAATCCACCCTCGATGGGTCTAGAACCATAAACAAAAAAGTGCCTTAAATTAATATTAAAAAAATATATAATAAACTGCTAAAATAATTAAAATAAACAGGTCTTCAAATGGCGCATCACTCAAGTTGCAATAAACTATAATTAATCTGAAAAATTGGTTATTTTATTCTTTTTATTTCACTTTTATTGAAATTTTAATCTAACTTTGGTCACTTTTAAAAAATAGAATTAAAATAAATCAAATTTAAAATTACATACCTTAAATTAAACCAAAATTATATTTACAACTTTGTTTTTTTTTTTAATAAATTTAATAAATCTTATCACTTAAATTGACATATTTTTTTTAATATTTATTTTAAATATAAAAATAAAATAACTCAAAATTAATAAAAATATTCGAATATAAAAAGTCCACTCAACACTGACCTAAATGATAGTTTGAGATATTTATAAAAATTTAAAAATAATATCGTAAGTTTTTAGTGAATATAAATATTTTAAATTTTTAGAAATATATATAGATATAGAATTTAAAATATGAATTATTGATTATTTTAGGTAAAATATAATTAGTATTATTTATTAAACGGAGGACCATATGATGAGTTGATTCGGAGATGTTACACACGCTGAACAGTCGACGACGCTGTCTTAAATGCTTGAAAAATAAAAAGAGAAAAAGAGAAAAAAAGCGAAAAAGCAAAATAAAGAATTTATAAAAAATAGTCAAATTTATTTTAATAAATTTTAAAAAAATAATAGACGTCAAAATCAAATTTCATTTTCCTTCCGTCTTTTTTTCCCTTTTTCTTTTCATTTAAGGAATAAATTTTTTTTTAATTTTATAATATACATAATACCATTTATTTTCAACTAATAAATACGAAAGGGTATAATAGATATGAAAAATGTTTGGGCCCACACACAAGGGTATAATAGTAATTTCATCATGTGGAAACTCGTTTTATAAAATCGGTCAAATTTTCAAATCACCCCCCGATAAGATTAAGATCCCTCTCCTCCGCCGTTCAAACCGTTCTCTGAAAAATCTGATCTTTTTTTCAAGAAATTTGTTCATGGGGTCTTTGAAGCTGCCGCCTTCAACGACGGTGCTGAAATGGTTGGGATTTGTCTCCGCCGTGTGGGTTCAGGCCATTTCCGGCAACAATTACACCTTTTCCAACTACTCCGACGTCCTTAAGTCTCTGATGAATCTCACCCAACTTCAGCTCAATAATCTCTCTGTCGCGAAAGACGTCGGTAAAGCCTTTGGCTTACTCGCCGGAATCGCCTGTGATCGTTTCCCCACGTGGGTCATCTTGCTCATTGGATCTTTGGAAGGCCTTCTTGGCTATGGCGCTCAGTGGCTCGTCGTTAGCCAGAGGATTTCTCCGCTTCCTTATTGGCAGGTCATTCTTCAACTTTACCTTCTGGGTCAAGATATCAAATCTTGAGCTGTTCTTTGATTGTTAAAAAATGACGTTTTTTTTTTTGGGTCAGATGTGCATTTTCTTGTGTATGGGCGGAAACAGCACGACATGGATGAACACGGCGGTGTTGGTGACATGTATCAGAAACTTCCGGAAGAATCGCGGCCCTGTTTCCGGCATACTTAAAGGCTACGTTGGTCTCAGCACCGCGATTTTCACCGATCTCTGTACTGCTCTGTTTTCCAACGACCCTTCTTCCTTCCTCGTCATGCTCTCCGTTGTCCCCTTCGCCGTCTGTCTCTTCGCCATGTTCTTCCTCCGCGAAATCCCACCTCCGACAACCGCCGCCGACACCCAGGAGGAATCCAACTTCTTCGCCATCTTCAACGCTCTAGCCGTCATCGTCGCCGTCTATCTCTTGTGCTTCGATTTCATAAAAAACTTCGGCACCGTCGTCTCCCAATTGTTCTCCGTCGGGTTACTAATTCTCCTCGGATCCCCTTTGATCATTCCGATGTACTCGTTTTTCAAGAATTGCCACTCGAATTCAGCCCAATCGGATTTGGAGACGCAAACAGAGGAGCCGCTGTTGAAGGAAGAAGCCACCGTTGCCGCTCCGGTAAAGGAGGAAATAACAGAGGAGGAGCAGAAACGGCCAGTGATCGGAGAAGAACACACGATTATTCAGGCGGTGAAAACCATTGATTTCTGGGTATTGTTCATATCGTTCCTATGTGGAGTTGGGACCGGATTGGCGGTGATGAACAATATGGGTCAGATCGGATTAGCTCTGGGCTACGCCGATGTCTCCATGTTCGTCTCTCTCATAAGCATTTGGGGCTTTTTCGGCCGGATCCTCTCCGGTTCCCTCTCCGAGCATTTCCTCAAGTAAGTTCCCCCAAAAGTCAACACTAATGAATTTAAACATGAATCAATATTAATAATCACACAATTTCAGGAAATTGGGCACACCAAGACCCTTATGGAATGCAGCATCTCAAATTCTAATGACAATTGGCTACATTTTGATGGCGATGGCAATGCCGGGGTCTCTCTACATTGGCTCGGTCATAGTCGGGATCTGTTACGGTATTCGTCTCTCAATCACCGTCCCCACAGCCTCGGAGCTCTTTGGCCTCAAATACTATGGTCTCATCTACAACATTTTGATCTTGAACCTCCCAATCGGGTCGTTCCTCTTCTCTGGGCTTCTCGCGGGATTCCTCTACGACATGGAGGCAACCCCAACGGAGGGCGGGGGGAACACGTGCATCGGCGGGCATTGCTATAGAATTGTGTTTGTTGTGATGGCGTTGGCTTGTGGGATTGGGTTGGGTTTGGACATTTGGTTGGCGTATAGGACCAAGGGGCTTTATTCTAAGCTGAAAGGTAACAAGAGATCAAAGAAGGGAAGCAGCGATAATAGCTCGTTGAGTTGAAGATGATTTAGAATTGGTGGATTGATGGGAATTTTTACCCATCAATAAAAATAACATTTATTATATATATATATATATATATATATATATATATATATATATAAATGTTATTTTTATTAATATAATAAAAATAACATTTATATATAATAAATGTTATTTTTATTAATATTTTAAAAATTAGTGGAATTAGGTATTTATCAATGTCGTGTAGTGAGTAATTAGAGTTGTATTATTATTAATTATGGATTTTATTAAATAAGAATCTTATTTAAAAGAATGAATTTGTATATTGGCCATCGTAATAAGAAAATTTTAAAAAAAAATTAATTATAAGTTTATAGTTAAAATTTATCTTTACATAGTTTTTTTCTTTTTCTTTTTAATTTTAATTAAATTTTTAATAATACTGTTAAATTATTTTTTTAAAATTTAAAAATACTTTTATTATTAATATATATATGATATTGTCCTATTTGTGCATAAGCTCTCCTAACTTTGCTTTGTACTTCTCCAAATGCCTTGTACCAATGGAGAGAGTATTATTTGTTTATAAATCCATGATCATTCCTTAAATTAGCTGATATGGGACTTCAATCAAACACTAGAATAAATTTATTTTTAAATTTTTTTTAAAAAGTTCAAGCATATTTTTTAAGTTATTTCAAAATTTTAAAGATATTAAGGAATTTTTTAAAGTTTTAAGATATATATATATATTTATTTATTTTGTAAAAAGACTTTTAGAAGTTTAAGAATATTTTTGCAACAAAATATTAACTATTTCTAACCAAAATTAATATTTTTGAACTTTTTTAAAATTTAAGATATTTTAATTAATTTGACCTTAAAAATATTACTAACCTCAAATAAAAAGAATATTAAATTTTGGTGAAAAGTCACTCGAAAAGCTTAGAAACAAACGTGTCTTAATTTTTAAGGAGACATTTAGCTTACGAAGTCATGAATGAGAAGCTTGTGTTTGATTGCTTTGAAACAGAAACAAAAGATAAAACAACTAGTAAGGAGAGTGTAACAGTTTAAGTTCACCACGAGTAGATATTGTTCCATTTAGCCTGTTATGTACCGCCATTAGCCTCATGATTTTAAAACGTATCGGTTAAGAAGAGATTTCCACACCCTTTAGCCCGTTGCTTACTACCATCAGCCTCATGATTTTAAAATGTGTCTGTTAGAAAGAGATTTTCACACTTTTTAGCTTGTTACGTATTACCATCAACCTCATAATTTTAAAATGTGTGAGTTAGGAAGAGATTTCCACTCCCTTTTAAGGAATGATTCATTCTCCTCTCCAATTGATATAGAATCTCACCCCGATACTTAAGTATGGTCCATGTGAATGAATGAGTGGGTGGGTGGGAAGGGCATTTAGGAAGTGGATGAATTGTTTCATGTGAGCCACACTCAAAAAGGCTCTCAACCCCTCCAATTCCCTGCATTCCCCACTTGGGAAGTTAGAAAGGAATGGGCAATTGAGGTATTATTATTCCCTTGTCTCCCGGTATATCCTCCATTCTTCTTAAAACACGTTAATTATTTACGACTAAACTTTAAACGTAAGATCCCACATCGATTGAAGAGAGGAATGAGTGTCAGTGAGGATGTTTGCTCGATCTCAAAGGGGGTGGATTGTGAGATCCCACATCGATTGAATAAGGGAACGAAACATTATTTATAAGGGTGTGGAAATCTCTCCCTAGCATACACGTTTTAAAAATCTTTAGGGGAAACTTGAAAGGAAAAACCTAAAGAGAACGATATCCAGTAGCCGTAAGTTTGAGCTATTACACTAAAACCCTAAGTTTTAGGGCTACTGTGGCCAATCGTGGTATTTGTTGAGCTTTTGTATGAACTTCTTGTCGGATTATCAAAATATACACTTCATAACGTTTCTCATTTCATGTTTTTTTTTCCTCGGTTTTTAATAAATAAATAAATTAATTAAGATTGCATTTGAATTATCTTTATAAGTTTGAAAAATAAATTTTTTTAGTGAAACATTTGAATTTAAATTTTAAGAAACTTATTTATCAATGTTTAATTGAGAATTCCTTCCAAAATTTCGTAATATATGAAAATGACTCAAATACTCTCCGACAACTCTCCTCTCCATGATCGCTATTGACCACTACGACCACCACCCACTAGCAACCACTCTCGTCCATTGCAAGCAACAAATTGTCATCAAATGCCACTCAACCGACCATCGATGAACAATCATAGCATTTGTATTTGAGAGTTAGTCATATTATCTTAAATACAAATTTAAAGTTATTAAATCAAAAAGTTGTACTTAAAAACACTTTCGAAAAATATAGAACGTTTTATCTCTAAATCGACAAAAAAAAAAAACGTGTTTAAACGAAAACACAATCGAAACTAACCCTAAATCACTTCAAACATGGTAAGAGTGAGACAAAACATTTTTATAATTTCCAAGAACAATTAAATTAGATGTTTGATGACAAAACAAGAAGGCAAAAAAATTCTGTCTTTATATGGGAAGAGTCACATGAAATGGTGTCGAGAGAGCTTGTGAACAGATTTTCACTGTTCCTCTTGTGATTTCTTCTTTCCCTCTCTTTAAAAAAACCCTTCAAAGTTCACTTTTTTCCTTACACCATGACAAAACTCCATTCCTTCTCTGCTTTTCTGGGTTTCATCTTCTTGCTTCACCTTGTTCTTGCTGTTCTTGTTGATTCATACGGTCCCTTCTCTCTCAAATCTCAAATCTCTTTGATTTTCTGTCATTTTCTTGGGAAAATCTTGTGTTTTCTTCTTATCTTTTTGTGGGGTTGTTTTGTTTGTTGCAGATGGGCCTTTATACGATTACACAGCTCACACTGAGGTAATATTATGCTCTGTTCTATCAGTTTCAAACTTTTTTGCTCTGTTCCTGAAATGGGAAGCTGAAAAGGAGCTATCTTTTTCAAATGGGGTTCTTTGATAGTGTAAATTACGTCCAGAGAAGCCACTTTACAATGGAGGAATCCTTAGAAATCGACCCTCCATTCTCCAAAACACTGGGAGCTCTTCAGCTGCTACCTATTCCCCTGCATTCCTCTTGCGCAATCTCACAGACCATACCTTTTATTCATTTTCAAGTAAGTTTCTTCGTGTTCTTCGTGTTCTTTGTTCGAGCCAGAAGATCAGAATCCAGCTAACTCAGAGCCACTTGGATGATAGGTTGGGTGAAGATAGGAGGAGCAGTGTCAAGTGTTGTGAGGGCAAGCCTCAGGACTGAGAATGATACTCACAATTGTATAGGCACTGTTTTGGCTAAGCGTGGCTGTTGGTCTTTTCTCAAAGGTGGATTCTTTCTGAACTCGCCTTCAAATTTCTCTATTCTGTTCTTTCAGGTGTGAGCAGAAAATGATTCTGAATTAAGGCATTCGATTTAGTTCAATTGGGTGTTCATTGAATTCTTTGTTCTTTTTACAGGTTTTTGATGATGGAGATGCTAATATAGCCATTGATAGCGCTTCTTTACAGCCGTTTACTGAAGAAGAGTGGAGGGTTAATCAAGAACTCAAGATCAATACTGTAAGTTTGAAAATGAGTTGATCAATCCTCTGTTTGGTTGCCAAGAAAATGGCATTGTGTGAGATCCCACGTTGTTGGAGAGGGGAAGGAAACATTCCTTATACGGGTGTAAAAACCTCTTCTTAGCAGACACGTTTTAAAAATGTGAGGCTGACGGCGATAGGTAATGGGCTAAGTTGGACAATATCTGTTAGTGGTGAGCTTGAGCGGTTACAAATGGTATCATAGCTAGACACCAAGCGGTGTGCCAACAAAGACGTTGTGCCCCCAAGGAAGATGGATTGTAAGATCCCACATCGGTTGGAGAGGGAACGAAGTATTTCATATAAGGGTGTAGAAACCTTTCCCTAGCATAAGCGTTTTGAAACCATAAGTTGATGGCAATACGTAACGGGTCAAGGCAGACAATATCTATTAGCAGTGTACTTGAGTTGTTACAAATGGTATCAAAGTTAGACACCGGGCGGTGTGCCAGTGAGGACACTGGGTCCCCAAGGGGATGGATTGTGAGATCCCACATCGGTTGGAGAGGGGAACGAAACTTTCCTTATATGAGTGTGAAGACCTCTCCCTAGTAGACGCGTTTTTAAAATCGTGAGGCTGATGGCGAAACGTAACGAGTCAAACTGGACAATATCTGTTAGCGGTGATCTTGGGCTGTTACAAATGGTATCAAAGTCAGACACTGAGCGGTGTGCCAGCGAAGACACTAGCTCCCAAGGGGGTGGATTGTGAGATCCTACATCGGTTGGAGAGGAGAACGAAGCACTTATAAGAGTGTGGAAACCTCTTCCTAACAGACATGTTTTAAAACCGTGAAACTGACGGCTATATGTAACGGGCCAAAGTGGATAATATTTGTTAGCGGTAGGCTTGGGCTGTTACAAATAGTATTAGAGCCAAACACCGGGTGGTGTGACAGCGAGGACATTGGGCCCCCAAAAGGGTGGATTGTGAGATCCCACATTAGTTGGAGAGGGGAAAGAAGTGACGTTAGTTTTTTGGTTTGATATTTGACTAATCGATATGAACAGGTGAGGAAACGAGCTGTGACAGTTCATGTTTCTGATAAACAAGGAGGGAGGTTAGAAGGAGCAGTAATTCATGTAAAACAAATCTCCAAAGACTTCCCATTTGGATCTGCCATTGCAAAAACCATCATAGGAAATTTACCTTACCAGGTAATTCATCTTAAAAAAGCAGTCAAAATTCCAGTTTTTGATCTGTTTCTCAAATCAACATCTCATTTTTACTGCCAGGATTGGTTTGTGAAGAGATTCAACGCAGCTGTTTTCGAAAACGAACTAAAATGGTATGCCACAGAGCCAGAACCAGGGGCTCTAAACTACACAACAGCTGACAGAATGTTAGAATTTATCCGAGCCAACCAGATAACTGCTAGAGGCCACAACATCTTCTGGGAGGATCCAAAGTACACGCCGCCGTGGGTTCGGAACCTCACCGGGGCAGCGCTGCAATCAGCGGTCGATTTGCGGATAAAGGGGTTGTTGAGTAGATACAGAGATGAGTTCATACACTGGGATGTGAGCAATGAAATGCTGCATTTTGATTTCTATGAAAAGGGTCTTGGTGGTAATGCAACATTGCATTTCTACAAGACAGCACATGAGATTGATCCATTGGCTACACTGTTTATGAATGAGTTCAATGTGGTGGAGACTTGCAGTGATGTGAAATCTACTGCTGATTCTTATATTGATAGGCTTAAGGAACTCAAAAGAAATGGGGTTTCAATGGATGGGATTGGTTTAGAGGGTCACTTCACTGTGCCTAACCCACCTCTAATGAGAGCCATCATGGACAAATTGGCCACTCTTAACCTTCCTGTTTGGCTCACTGAGGTTGATATCAGCAAAGCTTTGGATCAAGAAACACAGGTAATTTAACAGTTCTGTTGCACCAAAGTTCATTCTATATTAGTGTAAATTTCCATAGGCACGGCATAATTTTAGTTTTAGAACCCGAACACACCACTAGCAGGTATTGTCCTCTTTAAGCTTTCCCTTCTGGGCTTGGTTTTAAAATGCGTCTACTATGGAGAGAGTCTAGCCCTAATCTGACCAGTGTCTCGCACCGTCTAGTGACTGACTCTGATACCATTTGTCAACTCAAACCCACTGTTAGCAAATATTGTCTGTTTTGGCTCGTTAGGTATTGTCGTCCGCCTCACGGTTTTAAAATGTGTTTGCTAGGGAGAAGTTTCCAAACCTTTATAAGGAATGTTTCGTTCCCCCTCTTCAACTAATGTGGAATCTCATATTTACGCTTGATTTTGAATATCAACCTTTAAACCTTGTTATATACCAAGGTTAATCATTAGTTTGAATCTCGATTTTCAATCATTTTGTTCTATGTTTCAAATCGTTTTGATAAGTCCAACTTTTACGGGTGTGGAAGCCTCTAACTAATGGGCGTGTACTAAAACCTTAAGGGGAAGAATAAAAGGGAAAGTTCAAATAAGACAATATCTACTAACGGTGGGTTTGAGCTGCTACAAATGGTATTAGAGCCAGTTATAGGTGGTGTACCAGTGAGCAAGCTGGCCCCAAGGGGAGTGGATTGTGAGATCCCACATCGATCGGAGAGGGAACGAAACATTCAAGGGTGTAGAAATTTCTCCCTAAGACATGTTTTAAAACCTTGAGAGAAAGCCAAGAAGGGAAAGGCTAAAGAAAACCATATACGCTAGTGATGGACTTAGGCTCTTACAAGACACAAGCTATACCGAAATTTTGGGTGCTTAATACACGGTTTGCATGTCATCGAGAATCATGAACTTTCAAGGACCCTCGAGATACATAATGGAAGAATGTTTATCATCGAAACAAAAAACCAACGAGACGAATGAAGGAAGGCAATGTGCCTCTCTTTCTTTTTCATTTGACATGAAATTCTCTCTTTGATAGGCTTCTTATTTGGAGGCTGTGCTAAGAGAAGGCTTCTCACACCCTGCAGTGGGTGGCATTGTGCTATGGACGGCGCTGCATCCAAACGGCTGCTACCAAATGTGCTTGACAGACAGCAACTTTCAGAACCTCCCAGCCGGCAACGTCGTCGACAAGCTCCTAAAAGAATGGCGAACCGGAGATATCGAAGCTCAGACCGACGACCATGGCTCCTTCAGCTTCTATGGCTTTTTGGGTGAATATGAAGTTAATGTTAAGTATGAAAATAGAACAGTTAGTTCAACTTTCCCTGTCTCAGTTGGTGATGAAACCAAACACTTCAGCATTCAGTTGTAGAAGAAATTATATAGAGAACTGGCCTGATCCTACTTTTTACACTGAAGATTCGATCATCAACTTGAGTGATCTGTATAATCTCCACTGGAACTTGAACAAATCTTCATATTCCACTATACCAAAATGATAATATAAGTAAAGGGGCTTTGAAAAGTTGCATCTTTTTTCATTTTTTTATGATCTGACAGACGAAAAGCCAAGGCTGTGTGACCTGTGACTTGCATTACAGGCCAAGCGATCCTTCTCTGAAACAAAAAAACCAGCCGTTCTTGTCAACTTGTTCACATCACAAGCAATGTGTTGATTTATACAATAATGAAACGGAACATACTACCGTGATAGCTTGTGACGGTCTAAATCCATGACTAGTAGATATTGTTCTTTTTGAGTTTTTTCTTTGAAGGGCTTCCCCTCAAAGATTTGAAACGTGTCTGTTAGGAAGAAGTTTTCAAACCCTTATAAGAAATGTTTGGTTCTCCTCTCCAACCGAGGTGGGATCTCATAATCCATCCCTTTGGGGGCTAGTGTACTCACTCGCACACCACCCCAGTGACTGGCTTGGATACCATTTGTAACAGACCAAACTCTTTTCCTGGTTTCCTCTCAAGATTTTAAAACACGTATGCTAAGGAGATGTTTCCACACCCTTATGAGAAATATTCCTTACTCCTCTCCAACTGATGCAAGATATCACAATCCACCTCTTGAGAGCCAACGTCCTCACTGGCACACCACCCAATAACTGGCTTGGATAACATTTGTAACAGCTCAAACTCAACGGTAACATATATTGTCTTCTTTGGGTTTTCCGCTCAAGATTTTAAAATACATTTGCTAAAAAGAGGTTTCCACATCCTAACAAGAATTGTTTTGTTCTCCTCTCCAACTAATGTAAGATCTCACAATCCATCCTTAGGGGTCCAGCATCCTCACTAGCACACCGCTCAGTGACTGTCTCTGATACTATTTGTAACAGTCCAAACTCATTTCTTTGGACTTTCCCTTCAAGGGTTTCCCCTCAAGGTTTTAAAGCATATGATAGGGAGAGGTTTCCACACCCTTATAAGGAATGTTTCGTTCTCCTCTCCACCCGATGTGGGATCTCACGTAGCTTTAAGAAACTGAACGGAACTAAAACACTTCCAAACTAAATAGAAAATGAATCATTCAAGAAGATGGCATTTTACAAGCTGGGGGGAAGAGATCCTTTCCTTCTCAATGTTCCTTACTTAAAAAGCTAAAGCCAAACATAGGTGAAAATTGGAGAGGGCTACAAGAATACAGAAGACAAGATAACAATAAACGTTACAACAAACAGTATAATGGATGGAGGAGAGACAGTTTTAGCTGCGTCTCCCATAGCCAAACCAGCCAACCACGACCCATCTGCTAGCATAGCTTCCCCAGATCCCGACGCGGACCCCGACCCCAACTCTGATCCTGAACTCGCACCTCTCCCTAACATATCCGTTCCAGAGGCTCCCGAATACCCCATCCCATACTCCGACCCCGACCCCGACCCCGACTCAAACCCAGATTCAGATCCATACTCTTGAGATGCATCAGGTGTTGTTGGAGTAGGAAAACTTGATGATTTTTGGCTGCACCAAGTCATAGAATGAATGACCCACATGTTAATCTTTCAGTATAATATAATATTAGTTCATCATGTTCTTTGTTGACAGCAGCAAATGCTCCACAACCACTGGACAATTATTCTATATTCATCACTTAAAGAGAATCTTTGGCAGTATAGCACTGGCATTTTCAGCTAACTAAGCTTATTATAATCAGAATCCCATATGCCTTAACCAAATTCCTTCAATCATTTCGATCAATAACTATCTGGCCTAAAATATTTCATACTGAACTATAAAAAAATGGTTAAAACATGAACATAAAATGGATAATACCTTGGAGATGAAGGGCAAAATGTAATGGTGTAATCGGCGCCGGTACAAGTGAATGTGCTCGTAGCATCGTCATAGGCGTAGCTATACGACCTTGGACAAGCAGATTTGAACATTTCCGAGTACACCGACGGCTTACAAGAGTTCGGTGAACCGTACGCGCCGCTACAACAATACTCCGCAGTCCCAAACGCCTCACACGCGCTCTTACACGCGTCTCCTTCCCCAACTCTCAGCTCCGGCGGACATTGACGGTTCAGATCCGTGGAGCAACCCGTCGAAGCACACTGACCGGACCCGCCGGTTCCTTCAACAATCATAGGGAGATTATATCCATCAACGAGACTAACATCGTAAAAGTCCTGCCCGCCAGTTCCAAGAGTGAACTCAGCGAGAGTGGCCGGCGGGGCAGCTCCAGCGCCATTGCACTCGACTTGACCGGAACCGCAGTCGCCGGTTACGCAGGATCCAGAACCAGATCCGTCGAAGTTACAGGTAGTTCGGCCCCAGAAACGACCGGACCAACCAGTCGGAGCGAGAAAGGAGCGGTAAGTGTCCTTGGGGAGTTCGAAACCGGTGGTGCCAAGAGTAGGGTTGCCGGCATTGGCGAGAATGCCGGGCCAAACGGTGAAATCGCACCGGTTAACGAAGGTGAATGTGGCGGCTCTGCAAATGGCGAGTAAGTGGAGTGTTACGAAAATGAGAGCGGTTAAACGGCGGAACGAGGAAGCCATGGAAATGGAGCGGAGGTTATGGTGGTAGAGATTCCGTCAGAAATGTCTGCAAAAACCAGAGAGAGAGGAGAGAGAAAGAAGAGAGAGAAAGGAGAATGAGAAAAAGAAGGAAGAAGAAGAAGGGTAATAACATTGGAGGAGGCGCTGCGTTACGCCTTTCTCTCTCTCTCTCTCTCTCTCTCTCTCTTTTCTCTTTCCTCAATCATTTTTAGTCTCACTTTCCAATTTTTACTTTTTAAGATTTAATAATTAAACTTCAATAAAATTTCTAACAATTTATTTTTTAAAAATAAAATTTCAAAACAATTTTTTTATATTCAATTTTTGTACATTTTTTAAAATATAATTTTATTGGGAAATTAATTATAGTATTAAAAAAATAATCATAATATTAGCAATATGAACACTATATTCCTTAAAAAGGTAGTTATAGAATATTAAAAATAAGATTAAACATGATTAAAAGGTTTTTATTTGTCAAAAGTAGAAATTAAAATATTTCAATTTATACTTTTCCTAATAATGGGAATGGTTTTAAACACTATTTCTCCACTAATTTCAATTTAAAATATTTTAATTATTTCTCCTTTTATATTATAAATAATTAGTCTCCATAAACTCAACACTTCCCCACATTATAAAATATTAATTAAGATTAATCCATGCCAAAATAAGTTTTAAAGACCACAAATAAAATTTATCACCAGATTTTTTTAAATTATTAAAATTATTTAATATAAAGCAAGTATACTCAAAAATGAAAAATACAAATTTTATGAGAATTTTAATTTAACTTATTTTAGATTTTATAGTTTAATTTTCTTGAATATTGTAAGTGAAAAAAATCACTAAAAATATTTAAATTAATTTCGTCAATATTTTTTATTATAATTCTTGGATTTTTATGTGATGTAATAAATATCTCCATATGTGAAAATAAAAAAAAATTAAAGAATTTGAGCGAAAGTGATTAAATTTCCATAATTGTTCGCATGAAGATGAATATGTACGAACAAAAACATAGAGTTATTGGGTGCAAGTGAGGTGTATGGTAGAGTCCATGGAGATGCAATCATAGTCAGCCACGTGTACTGCCAGAAAAGAGATGGGCCCACAAAAGTCCTTTTACGTGTCTCATCCAAACCCACCGAAAACCAGAAGGTGCTGATGCTGCTATGGTGGGGAAGAGTCCAACGTGGAGACAAAATGAAAGCAGGGTCCCAATAATCAAGGGTGTTGAAAGTGACACGTTGGATGATGCCGACCGTTGATAGACTCCGATATGAATTTGTGGGCCATTGGTTGTTGAAGCGTAATTAGGGCAAAAGCATTGGATTCCTCCTGCTACAGTCTCTTCTTTTTATGCATTGAACTGGAAAATTTTGACCCATAATATCTATTTTTCTTTTCTTTTTATTTATTTATTCATTTTAAAACTCAACAAATAAAAATTTATTTGTAATTAAAATAAAAATAAATGTATTTATAAACTTAATCTTAAAAATAAAAAATTAAATATTTATTAATCAATCCTATTTTATTTACTCGAATCTTGATTTTTACTATCAAATTTTTTACGAGTAATTGATTCAAATCTCATAAATATATTTAATAATGATTGAAAGGAACGGTTGGTTTTTTTATTATCGTAAATCTCAAACTTTATCCTCCTTTCTTTCTTTACCTTTTGCGCCTAAAAATAATACCTTTTAACGCTCACTTAACTCTCCTCTCGTGTCTCGAGTATATGCATCTCTTTTGAGGCCTCCATAGAAAAGAAAAACAGTTGTCCTTGTTCTTTTAATTTTGTCGGGTTATATATATGTTTGGATAATTCAAAATATAATGTATTTTTCTCATGTTAGATTTTCATAAGATACATATGTGAGAGAATTTAAAAACTATACCCTAAATTTATATTAAAGTATTTGAAACAATTATTAATAGATATCATTGTTAGTTTCATGTTTTTAAAACGCGTATGGTAGGGAGAGGTTTCTACACCCTTATAAAAAATGTCTCGTTTTTCTCCTTAACTGATGTGGAATCTCATACTATACTTTCTACGAGGACGTCTTGACTTAGCATTAAACAACTCTATTTGAATCAAGGGTATGTGGCTAAGTACCATACCTAAGTTTAGGTCCCATCGTATCGTAATATTCATAGTGTTCTCGAGAAAAAATATATTATTTCATCTAATTTAACTAATATTAAAATTAAAGTAAGTAAGTAAACGACAAAAGGATGTGGTTGGTTGTTTTGAAAGGGGAATTAATATCCAATTCTACATGTCGTTTTTCCTGTTTCCACGGGGCCGAAAAAAGAGAGAATCCAACCACGTGAATCTCACATAATCGATATTGCTTTTTAGTGTCGGTTTTTACTCCATAATTCCATCAAATTAAAAATAAAAAATAATCTGAATTCTTCCAAAACAATAATATCAATCAACTTCAACTGTGTATAAACAAAAAAGCCTTCCATTTTTTGAGTATGCTGTCTCCCCTATCGTCGCCGATACGCCCGTCTCGAACTCCCCTCTCCGTCCCTCGACACCTCGTTTCGAGACTATAAGCCTGAAACTTACAGGGAAGGCTGTGATGTCAGTAACACAAGGAGGCAGCATGGTTTTTGTTGATTTATAGGCATTAGTATTGAGTTAAACCTGCCGATCGAACACTGATCGATCTTCGGCTTCTCAAGTACATCATGGTCTTGTTCACGAGCGGTAACGCTGCCCCGTCTTTCCTTGCACTCAATACTTTCTGACTACAATTTAGATCCCACGTAAAGTCAAGATTAGACACGTTTGCATAAACAATTCGGACTCATATCAACTTTTATGATCTAATTAACTCAACCCATAATCCCTTGAATATCAAGCTAAAATATAAGATTGGCTCGAAGATTACGAGGCTACTAACATTGCTAACCGACAAAGAACTCTTAATAGAACCGACAATGAACTCTTAATAGAACCGAGATCTAATTCGAAGTACGTGTCAAAGTGACCTTAAAATGGTAAAAATCAATTAAAAACATGGTTAAATGATTCATATGACCAATTACAAAGCAGCTCTAAAAATGTTGATTCAATCAATAAATTTGGAACAGATGGACAGGTCAATGCTACAGATAGGATCCACGTGGCAGAAAACAATTGGGAGATAAATGACCAATCAAATTAGGGGTAATTTAGTAAATTTACCTGGTGTAGGGTAGTGGACAAAATATGATAAGGTAGTCGGCGGATGCGCACGTGAAAGTGCTGGTTTTGTCATCATACGCGTAGCTATAAGAGCGTGGGCAAGCATGTTTGAAGAACTCCGAATATACAGAAGGACGACACGTGTCAGGCGTAGAGAACGCCTCACTGCAACAAAATTGCGGAGCATTAAAAGCCTCACACGCGCTTCTACAAGCCACGCTACTTCCACCACGACCACCACCACGCGCTACTCGAAGCTCCGATGGACACGCGCCGTTCAAATCCACCAAACAGCCGGTAGCAGCGCAACCGCCTCTGGTTCCACCTTTGGCCACAACCAGCATCGGAAGATTATAACCGTCGACCAAGCTGACGTCGTAAAAATCAAGCCCATCGGCGCCGTTGAGAGTAAACTCCGCCAAGGTGGCCGGTGGTTTAGCGCCGCCGCCATCGCACTCCACTTTACCCGACCCACAATCGCCGGTGAGGCAAGAGAACTTCCCATCTGAATCTAATCCACAAAGGGTCCGAGCCCATAACCGACCGGACCAAGATTTCGGGACCGGAACGATCTTGGATTTGCCGCTGCGGAGGGCGAAGCCGGTGGTCGGAAGCTGGGGGGTGTTGGCGCCTGATAACAGACCCGGCCAAATCGTGGTCCGACACTTGTTGATTAACTTAAAAGACGTCGATTGAACATCTAGAGAAACAGGAAAATGAAGAACACGGGGTGAATTTATAGATCAAAAACACAAAAAGTTGAGATTAAGAAACGGATTCAGAAGAACAGAAAACAAAAGGGGAATTTAGGGCGCGATTTTGTTTACCTGGGAGAAGAAGAAGAGTGAAAAGAGTGGCGAGGAGGAGTGAGCGATCCATCGGAAGATTGAAGGAAAAGAGATAAGATTGGGGTTTTGATGGGATTGGAAGAACTTTACCTTCCTTGTTGCGAGAGAAATACACATCCCTTAGCATATGCTCTGTTTTTGCTTTCTCTCTTTTTTCCGCTTTCTTTATTTAATTCTAATTCTACCGCTCTTACCAACCAACTTTCAATTTTGTGTATAAATTGATTCACAATCGGGTCGATTTGAGTTATAATCCGTTCAATTCGACAAACTCGATTTTTCAGTCACTTTTGGTTTTCCATGAACCATATTGGTTATAGTGTTTAGCATTGTGTGATAAGTTTGGCTTTGAGCTCGATTAGCTTTGTGTGATAAGTTTACCTTAGCTACGTAAGGGGAATATCATGGGTTTATACGTTTTGAAAACCGTACCACAATAGTTGAGAGTGTTAGACGAACACGACTCTTCACTTATAAATCCATGATCATTTCATACATTAGCAGATGTGAGACTTTCATCATCCAACCGAGAAGGGAGGGAGAAGAAACGTTGAGAAAGGTGGATGGAGTGCTGGAGGGCTTTTCTAATCCATTACCAGTAATCACAGCAAACTAATTTACATACACTTTGATCAAAGATGGAACAAAGAGAACAATTATTATACAGATTTTGTAAGAAGAAGATGATGAAGAAGATGAAGAAAAATCAATGAAATCCTCTCGAACCTCTGGACTGATAAAGTTCCAACCTACTCTTAGCTTCTGGCAGCAGACCTTCTATGGTGGGTTCTTCCACTAAGTGCGCCTGTTTCGCAGACCATTCCAGCACTATCAGTACCTCTTCTTGAGCTAGCGTCTCACTATCAGGAACATGTAAAGCTATGTAACACAGCAGAATCAACGAAGGAATTTGAACCATTTGTTCTCCAAAATACACCAACTGGATTAGATGCTTCGTTCCTCCCGCTTCTATGATCGCTTTGCAATGGTTTTCATGTAGGAAGTTGTCCGTACACGCGAATTTGTTCAGTGCAATCACCGCCTCCATTGACACCTCTGCTTCTCGTTCGTCCAGCAGCTTCACCAGCGGCCCGATGATCCTGGTCTCGGTGGCTCTGAACGTCCTAGCCAAGTGTCCAATCGCTTGGATCGACGGCATCAGCAGCTCGCAATTCGCTCTCTCGACGATTTTCAGTAACTGATCCACAACGGCCTTAGCGGCAGGGGAGGTGGGTTTGAACCCAGATCGACGAAGCTCGGCGTTCTGCTCGGCGACGGCGGTGATTTCCATCAATGCCATAGCGGAATAGTACTTGACATCCACGGAACCTGTCTCTAATAGAACTGCAAAGCACAACAGAGCTCTCGACTCTGTTATGTTGCGGCAAATGGTAACATTCCCTTTGCATAGTTGCCATAGAGATCTAGCAGCCATGGCTTTCATTTGGGCCTTGGTAGCAGGGTCCTCGTATTCCCTACCCTTTATGCTAGTCCCTGACAGTGCGGCGTGGTGGTGCGACCGCGTAGTGCTGTGATGATTACCCTTTTGTGGGTTTTGTGATTCATGAGTATTGGACTGACCCTTAACAGGATTCTTCATAAACAATGTGTCGGTAACTACATTATGCATTTGGCTAGGCAATTGATTCCCAGTTGGGTGATTCACTTGTTTATACTCGTCTTCACCATGTTCGGAACCATTAGTATTAGCCATCAACACCGAATGAATCGATTGCTTGGAAGGAATGGTGTAGCGGCTATGTTCTTGGATGGTCTCGAAGGCGAGATGGCTAACCAGAAGCCGAATCACATTGTTTTGAGCGAAATGGTCTTGACATTTGGGATGGTAAGTGGCCATTTCCGAGACAGCCCAAGCCACCACGCATTGAACCTGCATATGCCCATCTTTGAGGATTTTCGCGAAAACAGAGCATATCCCACAATTCACAAGCTGTTCCACGCTCTCCGAGTCTCGACCCAATAACCCAATGGCCCTCGCGGCGTGTTCTTGACCCTCCATTCGCCCTTCCTTAGCCAATTTCAGAAGCGGCACAACGCCGCCTTCTTCAATAATCAATTTCCCGTACCGATCGTTGTCTCGAGCTAAGGATGCCAGAGAAGCGGCAGCGTCGGATCGTTCTTCTAAAGTACCCGTGTGAAGAATCGCGACCTGTTCCCAAATGAGACCCAAAATGGGTTCATTAGAGGCGATAGGAGGAAGGCCGAGGTATTCATCGTCGCGATCCTCGGCGGGGATGGAGACGCGGAGAAGCCAAGAGACATCGCCGATGGAATTTTCGAGCTGGGTGGAGATTTTTTTGAAGGAGGCAGCGTTTATAATGGTGAACATACGTTTCATTATACCATTGGAACGACATTTCATGACGAGGGTGAAGGCCTTGTCGAGAACTTGCTCAGTGTCGTCGATGATGCGACGGGTGGGACGCTCGTAAAGCTCGTTGCTGGCGCGGGCGGCTTGGCGGAGGAGGATGGCGAGTTTTTCGGTTTTGGTTTTGAGTTCGATGCATTCTTGCTTGAAGGTTTGGGCGAAATCGGCGTTTTTGGTCACCTGGTCGGCCAGTTGGATGGGCCTTGCCAGGATCTCCTTGACAATGCCGGCCATGGCCGAAACGGGGGACCGATTGTTCGCCGGAAAATTCCTCTGTTTTTTTCTTTTTTTTTTTGGGGGGGAATTAGAAAAAATTCGACATGACAGTCGGAATGGTGGATTGAGAGGGGACACGTAGGCGAGAGGTGGGCCCCCCCCTAATTTCGGCTCTATTATGTTCTCATTTTTTCTTTTATGTATTTTAATTTGTAAAAATAGAAAACCTTTCTATTTATGGCCCCCAATTTTGAATTGTATTTTATCATTTTTTCTAAAAAAGACAGCCTTTAATATTTTTTTTTCTTTTTTTTCTATTAATTGTAAATATAATCTTAAAATAAATTTTAAAATTTTAAAATATTAATACTCTAAATTATCATTCACCCAAAATCTAAGCCTGTCATCATTTAAAAATAAATAAACCTCCATTCTTCTGTTATTGTGACATTAATTGCAATTTGAGTTTATATTGCTTTAATTTGAAAGAACGTGGCATGGTTGAGGTGTTAAGGATTATTAGTGACTCCCATTGGCTAATTTAGGGAATGATCATGGGTTTACTATCTCCATATCTCTATTGGTATGGAGCCTTTTGGGGAAGCTCAAACCAAAGTCAGGTTTACAGGGGAGGAACACTATCTTCGTATCTCCATTGGTATGCGACCTTTTGGGGAAGCTCAAACCAAAGACATGAGAGCTTATGCTTAAAGTTGGACAATATCATATTATTATGGAAAGTCGTGATTACTAACATGGTATCAGAGTCATGCCATAAACTTAGTCGTGTCTATAGAATCCTCAAATATTGGACAAAGAATTGTGAGTCTCAAAGGTGTAGTCAAAAGTGACTAAAGTGTTGAACAAATGGTGTATTTTGTTTGAGGACTCCCGAGAAAAGAGTCAAGTTTTGATTAAGAGGAGGCTATTCGAGAGCTCCATAAGCCTCAGGGGAGGTTTATAGTGTACTTTGTTCGAGGGGAGCATTGTTGAAAATTGTTGGGAGTGAGTCCTATATTGGCTAACAATCTCAACGCCCAAAATGCACAAAAAAGCCACATGACTCAAGACAATAACATTAATGCACTATACAAAATCTACTCGAACGTGCTATACAATGATATTGGCATTAGAACAATCACTAGCCTAGTGTTGGCTGCCGTACATTGTAGACTTGAAAACTCTTATTGACACCATTCACAAAAGAACGTTTTGTGAGATATCTTCGTTGTTTAATAGCTCACATTATTTACAAGAAGATATCTTCTAGAGTATAATCTTTTTAAGAAACGTAAAACAAACTTTAACAAATTGTCGAGAATGAATTTTTACCATTCAAAGCTAGAAAAGAATTTTAAATTCGGATCACGATTGTGTCGAAAAATTATTCAAGAACAAGAACGTACCTAACTCCCTAAATTGATTATGGAGCGTTTGTGGTGTTGTGAGTTGTCATGAATACTTTTAGTACATTCTCGACTTCGATTCATGAATCTATTAAATTCATTTAGTTCATCTTCCATAGTCGTACATGAATCATCTTGATTTATGTGTAAACGTTAGTGTTGCTTTGATTCATATATGAGAATTTAGTATTGCTATGCTTATATAAAAGTTTGTCTAGCATGTTCTGAGAGTAGGGAAGCTTTCATTTTTAATAATTAATTAATAAATAAATAAAATAGGAGAAATTGAAAATTTAATAAACAAAAAAAAAAAAAACGACGTCGCTCGCTCGCTTGCTCCACCAACTTCAGAATTATTCACAGTAGATAATAATAACAAGAAGAATTAAAAGCATAACTAATTCTGTTCTTGAAATCCGCCCCTGATTTTTACAACTTTTAATTCAATTTCGCTACCAACATTGGTCGGATTCCCAATTCCGCCGCGTGTAGTAACCGGAATACCCCGACACCGGCGTCCCAGACGACAAACCCGAAACCGAAATCACTCGAGCTCTATAAATCTCCCTGTCGTAATCCGCCCTTTTAACCGGATCCGACAATGTCGAATACGCCGCCTGAATCTTAATAAACTCCTCCGTCGAATTCTTCGCCACCACATCCGGATGACAGATCCTCGCCAGTTTCCGGTACGCCGCCTTGATCTCCCAGCTAGAAGCTGTCCTCGGAATCCCAAGCACCTCGTAAAACGACGAATGCCCAATTGACATTTCGACGCCAAAACGCAGCCCCGTCGTTCGATCCGTCATTGTGGAGGTCGCCGACGCGACCACTGCTGGATTCCGCCTCTGAACGGATGGGCGGAGAGGGGAGTGGGTGAAGGAAGTGAACAAGGAGAAAGCCATTGAGATTTTTGTTGAAAGGGGACGATGAAATGGAAGGGGCAGAGGAAGTGGTTTCTTATAGAGTGCGCCGAGGCGGAAAAAGATCAATCGTTTTTTCACGTATGACGATGATATGTATGTGGAAGTCTTATCCATTTGGAGGGCAAAATTGGAAAATAAAAAATTAATCCACAATATTTCAATTTTTATTTTAAATATATATATTTTAAAAAATAAATTGTAGATTAACCTTAAATTTCATTTAATTTAAATATTATCTAAGTTGATTCATGAATTTTAGATAATTTAAAATAAAAAAATAGTATGAAATTTGTACATTTGCCATGAAGATGTGAGTAAGCTCCACGGTGTTTTAAGGATAAGGCATGTGACACAAAATGTTCTTTTTATTATTCGGACAAAAATCTTGTCGAATTACCTCTCATGTTGGATTCTATGTACGAGGATTTTTCTATTAAATTAATTAATTAATTGATATATATATATATATTTGGTATTTTTCTAAAATAATGGTTTAACAAGTTTAAATTTGTATGAGTAATTGACATATATATTATTATTATTATTTAAATTTTAATGCTTTTAAGATTTTTATAAAATAAAACTAATTTTATATGGTTTTTTAAATAGGGATTTCATACGGTTTTCCTCCAAATTTTTTATAAAAATAAAAAGAATGGTTAAATTAACTCATTAATAACCTAACTCTAAATTTTTAAAATTTTTAAATTCGTATATAATATGTTTAAATTTTAAACGGGTTTAATATGTTGGTAAACTTTCAATTTTTTATCACATTAAAAATTCAATTATAGACGTACTTGTCGTTCGATGTCTTATTAAATATAAAATTTAATAATTTAATAAATTTGATCATTTAAAAAATGTTAAAAATATTATATGCACCCCAATAAACTATAAATTATATCATAATCATTCTCAACACGTCCACAATAAATTGTTCCATTTTTTCATTGGGTCTTGATAGAGACCAAAGATTATAGACGAAGAGATCTATTTAACCATTTATTCACACATAACTTTAATTAATTACCAATAATTATACATTTATCACAAACAAACCCACACAAATTAATCACAGATTTATCAATTTAATTAAAAAAAAAAAAAAAAAAAAAAAAAAAAAAAAACCATACCCCAAATTTTTAGGCCATCCCTTCAATTCTTGCACTGGTAAGCCCAACACAAGCATCCACGAAATCTGCATCAATGAAATCCGTCGACAAAACCTGCAATTTATCAGCCACGCCCTTCGCGAAGCTCTGATTAATAAACAACCGAGCAAATTTATGGATCCTCCTCGTCACCGGCTTCACACACACCACTGGATTATCGGCCGTCGGCGTTACCGTATTCTCCACTCTGTAAAAGTACTTCCGGTTCGACACCGGCGCCTGCGCCGCCAAGAACTGCAGATTGCTCTCGAACTTCTTCCATGGCAGATCCGTGTTGATCCAATTGTCCTTCAAATACCCACCGCTCCATAACGGGTCGCCGCGCTTCGGTGCCGGCGATTTCCTCGGCTTCCAAATGCAGATCACTTTCCTCGGCAGCAATTCCTTAATCGTCTTCTCGAACACCCGATCGTCGTTGTGGATTAAATGATCGCCGAGTTGTTCCACCGCGTATTTGTCGAAATCGGGCGGGTCATTGTGCCCGAATTCGGTTCGGATCTCGAGGATAATGATTTCCGATTGTGTTTCGGCGAGGAATTTCTTTACGTCGGCAAAAACGACGTCGACGCTGTAAGTTGAGAGGATTCCATGGCAGACTAACCGATTTTCTTGAATACGGATATCGAAAAGGCGCGTGCCTAACACGAGCTGGTCGTAGATGGAGAGTGATTGGCACTGGGCGAAAGGACGCGTGATGAAGGGAATTCCGATATCGTCGGTAGCAGAATCGTGAGTCCCTGGCCAAACGATTTGGTTCACGCGCGTTCTTTCGGAGCCGAGATTCGCCATCCAGTTTTTTCTATCCTGTGGTCGGTAATCGGACCCTGGAAAATCCTCGCCGGCGCTCTGCCGGAGCTCCACCATAGCTTTCTTCTCCGTGTGAATGGTCTTCCGGCGTTCGATCTGTTTGGATACCTGAGAACCCATTTCCAGATCGACCGCCGAATCCTTCTTCGGAGAGAGTTTTTGGTTTGGAAATTAAATGATAATTTGTTTGATTTTTCAAAGTTTGGTAAAGCTGTTATTGGGGTGTTTTCGTAATTTCCGTTAGTGTTGGGTTAATTTCATAATTATTTATTGGTGGAGACTCATGTCAACCATTGTTTTTTTCAATTTTTGTACAAACCCATTCTGCCCACATTTTCCCCAAAGCTACGTCGTTTTGGAGAAGATGACCATAAAGCTTTTTATTTTATTATTATTTTTTTAAACTATATATATGTATATATATATATATCTTAAATTACAATTTAATTTAATATTATATCTCCCAAGTTAATTAATTTTCAAATCCAAAAGTGACTACATAATCTATAAGATACCATTACAATTTAAATTTTTAAAAATTATATTAATCAAATATTATTAAATTCATTAAGATGTTTTCTGAAAAAACAAACCATGTATTAAAATAAAACGTTTGTGTAAATGTTTGTGGTGAGAGTTCTCTTATTTATAATAATTTACAAAAAGACAGAAATAGAGTATATTACAAATAATAAATAAATACAATATATTTGACAAATATGGTAAGCCTACCACAAATATCTAGATATTTGCCTTATAATGAATGAATGGTCAACTATCCTTTAACAGTTTGGTACGTACAAATATTTCTTAACGCAATAACCATTTTCATAATAATACAATAAAAATAGAAAACAACGCTCGACTTATAATATGAATATGAAATGTTGCAGTGATTATCATAATAGAATAATAATATCATATTTGTCCTTAAGAAATTATACCAACTAAAATGACACTCAAGATCTTACATAGTAGCATTAATTAATATCTATAACAAGTAACATTATTATTATTAGTTATTGGCAAGGATCGAATTTGCAGGTGACGTGGCTATTACCAGAGTTGGCCCGTTTGAAACGAAGGGCCGTGTGGAGGACGGCCCGTTGAGAGCCCAATAAGGCCCAATTTAAGCCTTCCACTACAGACAGTGTAGGGTAGGGGAAATGAACGGAATTGTAGGAATTGAGGAACGCCGTTATGGCTTCTCGTAGAAGGGTCCTATAAGGGTCCCCTCGCCCCTGTAGCCCGTTCCATAGGGTCAGGTCCGTCCCGTACCGGTTCGCCGCCAGCAGTCCAAAAACCACGCCCACTTTTGTGTCTGGGTTCACCGCCCTCCAATAGCATTTGTAATCTGGATTCGTCCAATTTCTACAAATAAAAAATAAAATACAATAACTTAAAATAAATAATTATTCTTTAAAGTTTCCAACCATTCTTGTCACTTACTCATGTTGACAAGCTGATACTTCCAAGAATGGCATCGGCGGCAGCTGAGGAAGCGGCGGAAGTGGCGGCAGTTGAGGAAGCGGTGGCATCTTCAAAGGAGGAGGCAAATTCGGCGGTGGTGGCATAACAACCGGGGCCGGGGCCGGGACCGGATGAACCGATGCGGAACAGAATGACATTGGTTGAGTCGGTTGAGACAGCAACGAATCAACTACATACATTTCCATACTAAACAATCTAAACATTAACCTAAGACTCCTTGGCGGGCTACCAGCACCGCCGCAGTCCGTCGTCGCTCCCTCTCCAGTTCCACCAACCGTCGCATAACAGCCGCTAAGATCCGGCATTCCATCAAATCTCATCGTAAAGCTTCCAAACAAATTCGTAGTCTCCTCCCTCAAATACGTCACTCCCCCATTGCCATCGCCACAGGCCACCATCACTTTAACACCTGCAACGAACAAATTAAGTTAACAGGTTACGATAAATTTAATATTAAAATAATGGGTTACGATAAATTTAATCATACCATTCATCGGGTAATCGAACATGGAAATTTGACCATCCTTGCACTGATCACAAAAGACGGTGCCGGTGACGACGGCGTAGCCATGGGCAGTGGCGGAGAGGAGAGCTGCAGCGAGAAAACAGAGGTGGAGCTTGGAGAGAGAATCCATGGAGGTGAGAGAATTAGAGGATGGGCCAATTGGAAGTGAATTTATGAGAAGGTTGAAGATGACAGATGAAGGGTTAGAAGTCTGACAAAAGTGTCAGATGACAGTTAATGATTCAAATTCAACTCTCAACTGTCCAAATTAATGGGAGGTTGGACAAAATTAAAATATATTATATATTTGGAAATTTTTGTTTCTTTAAATTTGTTAAGATATGATTAATGATTTTTTGAATCAGATTTAGATGTTCCCTCAAACAAGACAAATATTTGATTTTTCCCCATAATAATGTGAGGTCAGTCGACTAGCCGAGCTTATAGGTCGTGTTACTCCTATTAAACGTAGAGTAAATCATATTTGTGTATAGTAAGATAATCTATGATTTACTAGTTTGTTACCAAATCTATGATTTAGAATGTAATCTTCATTATACACATCTATAAATACATGAGGTCGTGACCCTAGGTCAGGTCATTGAGCCATTCAACCTAACAACTCCGAGTTAAAATCTTTGGTAAATTTTTAAAACTAAAATAATGAATTTAACCATGAAATTTGTTTAAAATTTTATTTTTAGTAAAATATATTTTTTATTTTCAAATATTTATACTTAATTTTGCAAAACTATTTTAAATTATTTTTAAGAGTGGTTTGGAAATAAATAATCCGAAAAATAATTATGGGTTTATTTGGTTCAACCAAATATAGTTTTTATATTAGAGGAATATATTTTTTTGGATAAAATAAATTTAAAATAATAAACATTAAATATTTTTAGAAAGTTAATAAAAAAAATAATGAAATTAAAGTAACGTTTATACTTAATTTTTCATGTTTTATAATTTGAAAACATAAAATATTTGATTTAAGTTGTAATTAAAAAATAGCAAATTTATTGTTTGTAATTATTTTACATTTTTCCAAACATATAAAATTATTTACAAATATTTAGTTTTATTATGTCACGTGACACACAAAATGCTCGGTAGCTGGAAGTTGCCAAAACTAAAAACCCTCACATAAATATTAAAAAATCCTTGCTGGATCCTTCTAGATCTCATTTATATTATCAAAATCTTACCAATATATAATTCAATAATTAATTCACTTTATATTTTCTGCATCCTAATTTCAATAATTTAATAGCTTCAATTTTTAAACCATTTAATTCAAGTTAAAAAAAATAAATTATTTAGTTAACTAAAGTTAGTATTAAGATATGTCCATTAAAGTTGTTAGTTTAGAGTCGAGGAGATCTGTATCGAACTAGGTAGAGATTTTTCATTGAAATTTCTGTCCATCCACTAAACTGAACTGGGACCCTACTTGTTAAGGATATGTAGTAATAAATTATAGTTTACCATATATATTATATTTGATAGATATTTTTCTATATCTTTGAATATAACTTCCACGCCATACCTCAATATAGTAAGACACGTAAGTAACTAATTATATATATATATATATATATATATATGGTAAGTAATTATTTTAAATGGGAAGAGTTTGCTTGTAAAATATTATTAAAGGGGAAAATTCTCGGGGAGAACTCAATTCTCGTGAATTCTCGGAAGATGATCCACACCCGATTGTCTAAAAAAGAAACGTAAAATTTTGTAGGTATAAAAATTAGATTAGGAGACACGAGGTAGAAAAACATCCGTGGTGGTAGTAATAGTTGGCAGCTCACCAGTTGTTTCCATCACAGGTGGGATAATCCTGGCAGTAAGGAGCAATTGATGAATAATTCAACAACCAGAAATAAATGAGTCAAGTTTTTTTTTTTTTTTTTTTTTGGTTTTTTTATTTTTTAAAGTTCAATTAATTATTATGGTTTGTTTTGATATTAAGTGTTATTTATTTAAACTTTACATTAAAATTTTAATTATTCATTTTTTTTAAGCTACTTTGAAATAAATTGAATTAATAGTCTAAGCTTAGGCTTTTATTCAAAAATTTTAAAATATGTCTACTGGTTGGTGAGAGATTTTCACACCATATAAAAAATGTTTCGATCCTCTGTATAATCGACATGGGATCTCACATTAAAATTCAAGAGTTAAAATAAAAATTTTAAAAGTTTGAAGGATGAATTTTAAATGGTTAAAATCTATTTTTTTTTAAAGATAATTAATTAATATTTGATTAAAAAGTGTTTTTCATTTAAGAAAGGGTGTAGTAAATTTGCTTTTGTTTTTGGTTCTTAGGTCTAATATTATTTATTGATATTAGAGAGGATATTTATGCCTTCATTAAAAGGCTATATTGATCAAGTTGGCACCAACCTTAACTATTTATCACCTTTAAAATAAGCCCTAATTTAATTAGTCACTAAAATAGACTAAAATAGACCGAAATGAACTATATCTTGAAATGTCTTTTACAATAATGTTTCGTATCTTATCTTTATAAATCGATCAATTTCTTCGACTTTCTCTCACGTCAAACTACTATTTCAAAATCTCTATTAAAGTCGATAGAAGAATCCTCATGGTTTATTTGAAAACCTCTCCATTAAAGTCAGACAAATTTTTTTTTATGATGGTTTAGTCTTGTCGTTGCCTCAATCTCTAGTATGTTTTAATAGCCTACAATTGAATGGATTTAGGCACAAATATAGACTTAAAAAATCTTGGTTGATTCAATTCTGCCTTGTGGGCAAGGTAGTTGATCGCAATTTCAGGGTTATTGGGATTGATGCTTTCCGAGTTGTTGATGGTTCGATATTCACTGTATCACCAGGGACCAATCCACAGTCCCCTCTTTTGATTCAATTCAATCAACATGAATTTTGAGATTTGTTTCTCTTAATCGAGTTCATAGACTTTAATCAAGTCGTTATTCGTTAAAGAGATTCGTTTAATTTTCTCATCCCACCGAAACAATATAAAATATGAGGTGTAAGGACACAAGTGCTTGGATAATGGATAGGATTGTATACAAAATTTTAGATTAGTCGGGTTGATGACTGACTTAAGCAACCAAAGTAGTACTTTACAATTCAATCTAACCCAATCCTCTATTTTCGAGTTGGGTTATTGGGTTATTTTTTTAATTATTAAAAAAAATCATACTTATCTACCATCAAATATTTTCAGGTTGTTTGGATTGACCCAATCGAGAAAATGTCAACTCTTTTACTAATCCAAATTTTTCAAAATTTCAACGATTCAATCCCAACCCAATCCAACTTGTACGGGTAGTATGGATTAATCACATGGATTAATCGCGCATTCTTTCAAACCAAAGGATTCAAATGAATATTTTATTAATTACATTAATTTAGCCCAAGAGATTATCATAATAATGAAAGTGATGAGAAATTGTGAAAAGAAGAACACAGAACAGATTCCAGTAAACACGAACAGTACACAGTTGAACAGTATTTGCGAGGAACATGATGATTGAGGGAAGGGTACAAATGAATCCATAAAAGCCCTAAAAATAAGCAAAAAGCTACCTTCTTCAACCTACCAAAATTGCATAGCACAACTCACAGAAACAAAACTTTAGGGTTTTGGGAAGGGAATAACTCACAAAGAACAAATGGAGGAGGAGGAGGAGGAGGAAGAACACATGAACAGTTCAAGAACTTTGAATAATGAATATCATACCATATCATATCAGCAAACTCAATTATTTCAACTGCATAGAAAGAATACCCTCTTCAATTTTCCCCACCAGCTCCATCTTCAACCACCTCAGCACTGCAACACCCAATCAAGTCACTGAATCAAACATCCTCCTCTAGACCACATTTAAGCTAAACTGGCTAAGACTTCTACAAGTTACTTCTAGTTCAAGATCAAGTAAGTCTAAGAAATGGAAAAAACGAGCATCCTTGGAAAGCAAGTCACATGAACAGTTCATTATTTTTTTCTCTATTCTGATTCAAAAGATAACAAAAGCCACCAAAAACTATCATTTACACTGGATTCAACTTCCCACAGGTGTCTTTCAAACCATACTTACCACGAGAGAAAAAAGAACCGTCTTTGTGAGATCCCGCATCGGTTAGAGAGGGAATGACGAAGCATTCCGTATAAGAGTTAAAATCTCTCCCTAGTAGACGTATTTTAAAACCTTTCCCAAGAAAGTCCAAAGACGACAATATCTGCTAGCGGTGGGCTTGGGGTGTTCCAAATGGTATCAAAACTAGTCCACGAGGACGTTAGGCCTCCAAAGGGATAGATGGTTGGATCCCACATCGGTTGGAGAGGGGAATGAAGCATTCCTTGTAAGGGTGTGGAAACCTTTCCCTAACATACATGTTTTAAAAGCTTTGAGGGAAAGCCTGAAAAGGAAATACCGAGGACAATATCTGCTAGTGGACTTGGGCTGCTTAGTTTGCCTAAAGTACCTCTAACTCTACATGAATCCTAGAAGAAAGCAGCAAATAAAGCAATAATCTGACCAAAGGACAACCTAGAGCACATATAAAGCACTACAAGCCACAAACAAATACAAGGGAACAATTAGAATCAAATGTACCAATTACTTAGCCATCAAAAGCAGCAAAAGAGTTTTGGAGTATAATACAAACCTTTGGGGACGAGACTGCACAGACTCTGGCTTCCTCCAACTCCTTCCTGGCCCTGACCGATCATCAGGAGACCTACCACTTCGAGCTCCAAACCCTTTTCTCTCAAACGAAGCCCCACTAAATCTCTCGGCCCTCTCCACCGTATCCTTGATCTTTGTTGATTCCAGCTGCTCATCAATCTTCTTCCAGTCCTGCCCCTTTTCAGCCAATACCTGTTCCCTTGGTCTTGCATTCCCGAAAGGATTGGAACCCTTTGGCTTCACTGCAGCCACAGAAGCCTCCTGATTCTCATTGTTCAAAGGGATGGAACGAGGCTGCAGATTAAGCCTCGGCCTCTCACCAATTCCACCTCTAACCCCTTCAGATTTTTTGCCCCAATTATCCGAATCAGCCCCACCACCATTCTCACCAAATCCACCCCTCGCCCCTTCAAATTTTCTGCCCCAATTATCAGAATGAGCCCCACCACCGTTCTCCCCAATTCTACCTTTAGGCCCTTCAGATTTTCTGCCCCAATTGTCCGAATCGGCGCCACCGCCGTTCGAGGGAAAACCTCCTCTTCGCTCTCTCTCAAAACCGCCACCTATACCGCCTGATCTCCGGCCCTCAGAAGGTGTAAAGCTCTTATTTGACACCCAACTATCCGATTCGTCAGCTTTCGACGACTGCGAATCGAAAAAACCTCCTCCTCCTCCTCCTCCTCTCTCTCTCCTCTCAAACCCATTACCCATTATAGGCTTCTTCCCGGCTCCCCAATCATCGATCTCATCAGCCCTAGAGGGCAACGATTCCCTATTGGATTCATCAAAAACCCTAGAACCCCGTCGAGAATTCGGCGAGTCTTCACCATTAGAATACCGATTCCCCCTGTCATACAAACTATTCTGACCCCAACTCTTGAACCCTCCTCCGAGCCGATTGCGGTCCAACTCCTCCTCTGTTCTCTGACGCGGACCCGTCGGAAGCATCATTAGATCTTCGGCCGTAAGACCCCTTGGCTCATTGGATCGACCCGACGGCTTTGAATCACCATAGGCCTGAAACTCCGACAAGGGAATGGACTGACCTTTCTTTTTCTTCGGCTTAGTGGCGGCCGCGGCGGCGAGGGATGGAAAGTCAGCGCTGGGCTCCGATTCCTGGCGCGACTGGTCCTTGAGAAGCTCCTCCTCATGCTCCTCCGCATCCAAAGCCCACGCTCCGGGCTTTCCCCACGGTGACAAAGTTGCCGCCATGCCTGAGATTCTTCTTCTTCGCTGCGGTTTCTTGTGAATGGGTTGCGTTCGTTGGCAGCGAAAATAAGCGGCAACAAACGCCTCTCCTCCCTTTTATATCCAAATTTTAGGCACCCCAAAGAGTTACCATCCGACGGCTGAGATTTGTCCTCCCAATCTGTTTCGGAATAGTATCAAGTGACGTGTACGACTTTCTCTCTATTAATCCAATCTTTTATTTCCACCAATTAATCTATCTATTTATTTGTTATTATTTCGTTTTTTAAATTTAGAGATTTGTTATTTATATTAGTACGTAAATCCAATCCATCCATTTTTGTAAAATAATTTTAGTTCTCATTCCTTCCTTTTTGTTAATATGTTTTAATTCATCGATATCACATAACTACCAATACCAAATGATGATGTTAATATATTTTAATTTATTGATATCACAGAACTATCAAATGATAGCGATGGTTCGCTAACTTTTTCTAGTACCTAAAAAGTATTGAGACGTAAAACTCAAGGGCAAATCATTAAAAAAACCAATGTTTGAAGTATATTAATTGGCCTATGCAACGTTAGAGCAATACCTGAAACCCATCTAAAATTTCATGCATTTGAAGTTCTTGAAAATGTGAGACAAACATATGAATGCATTTTCCGCGAGAAACGTTAGAGTATTCTCTATATCTCTGAGAACATAGAAAGAAGTTTTAGTTATGTGTGCTCTAAAGAACCATACATACATCCTCGACCATTAAAGTTATAAATACTCAGTAAGTGGCCTTATATATATTTATAGAAATACCTAGCCTATAGTAGGGCCACTTATCTCCGTACATACATGATTGGATAAATCGACCAACATCATTGAGCTTACATCCTACATGCAACAAAACAAAACATTCTTGCTGCAATTGCCTTAGATTCTTTCTATGCACGATGTCCAACAAGTATGCATCTTTGGTGGTGTCATCCAAATGTAGAACTTTACTTCCTTTGGTAGTGTGATTGATGGCCTTCCAATCCATTTGTTGTTTATGTCCAAGTGTGTGAGAGATTTTGTGATGAAGTTGCCACCGCTGCTCAATCTCCATGACCGCAACTCACTGAATTGGGATAGAACCAAACTTTCATCAAGAAAGAATTGAAGAATATGATACAATGGCATTAAAAATAAAAAAAAATAAAAAAAACTTCTCTCCATATTACCACTAACCGGACTAACTCTCAGGAATTTGCCAAACGTTCTCTGCACACCTCTTTCTCCTCTTGATCATTGATCATTAGCTCTCTCTTTTATTAGTAACACAGTTTAATCATATCAAAAGCTAGCTCAATCCCCACTTCCACCTTCGTGTCTATCACCTCAAGTACACCATCACCTCTTTTAATGATTTGAACTACAGATAAGTCCTCCAAAGATTTGAGGGGTACACCTATGAAGGAAGACCAAAGCATACATTTTCAAACCTATGACACCATAATCTTACTACAATCATGGCTAGTTTGAAGGCTATTTCTAGCCCATTACATTCTTTTTGCGAGTCTCTTTGCTTTGTCAGACCTTAGGCGGGGCTCGACCTATAATCAAACGTCTCTTAACTTCCATCATATGTTGTCTTGGACATGCACCCAAACTCATCGCTCAACATCGACTACACCTAAAGCAAGTGTTTCCTACTTATGCTTGCAACTTTGCCATCGTAACGCAGATCGACATATCATGCATTTCAACTCTTTCATGACTCTATCCAACTTATCCATTTGGTAACTCAATACTCACGAGAAGCTTATGAGAAAGTAACCCAATTTGGCCCTCGTCCCTTCTGTATATTGTTTGTTTTATAAGGAAAGAGAATCTGTTACTGTTACTCCATAATTTCCACAAACACAATCTTTTACATACATAAGGTGATCCTTCATTTTGAAATCATTTAACATACCAAGTTACATACCTAAATGCGTGGGATAACTAGCTTTCTCAAGGCTTTAAAGGCTGGAGTTTGAAAGAAACTACTAAGATCCAGTAGAATTGTGTAACCAAAGCTCTCCTTATGGTACATTTGAAAGAAGAAAATATAAGAATCTTGAAAGATAAATTGTCTCCCCTCAACTTTTTGTGACAATACTTCTTTTCTTCATTTTTTTCATTTCAATCATAGGAAATACTTCTTTCTCATTGTGGGGCATTTATGGTTCTTTCTCATCAAGGTGTTGGATTGCTTAAGCCATCATTTTATAAGTTTGTTTGAATTTCAAAAGGTTTTCTAGGAATAAGCCTTATTTCATATAACATTCACTCTAGTTTTAGAAGCATCGATGATTCCCTTTCGTTGAACATTCACTCTGTTTTTTTAATTTTACTTTGGGTATCAAGACAGCATTAGTTAAAGATTTTTGGGGTCTCTAAGCAGCCAACCTCCCAAGATTGTTGGTTTTCATTATTGTGCTTGAGGAAGAAGATTGTAATCATTTCTAAGTTCCTAATTTTGTATTTTCTTACTTTAGCATTCACTCATGTTGGCAGTTTGTATCTCTTGAACATTTATTTCTAAACATTATCAGCCTCCATCAGATTCTAAACACTAAGTAGATAGTTTATAATACAAGCTCACTTAAGATCTCAACAATTTTGAAGCTCCAACAATAAAGAAGAACATTTCGAAACATTATCAGCCTCCATCAGATTCTTCTACGGATTCCAGTTCTTAAATTTAATGATAAAGTTACCGAAACGACAATGCATAACATTTGGTAACTCTCTACACGTGTATGATATTTCATCAAACGTTCATCCCAAATCTAAAGCCCAGTGACGCCTATTGACTACTTTTAAGCTCTCATCTGAAACTGAAAGGCAAATTCTCCCTCAAACACATTCTAATCAGAGCGATCCAGAAAGATAATACAACAGAAAAAGTAATGATATCGAAAAAAAAACCTTTCATCGTGGAAGGAATCGAGAACTTCATATTGAACATTAGGGCAAAAAACCGGCCAACTTCAATTCCTCGAACTCCGCAGAAAATGTAGCAATTCACCATAGCATTCCAGCCAAGGATTCAGAATGACAGATTTGCATGGTAAGAGAGTTCTGCTAGCGATTTCAAGGTCAATAAGAACTGGGAGATATTTTAAATGTTAGTATTTATATTTTCAATAAATCTTAAAAATAATTTTTACCTGGTTGATTTTCCACTCGGAAAAATATATATTAATCTATATCAATAATTTATGTTTATTTTGTTATTATTTTTTAAATGATTATTTTGATTTTTAATGATTCATTTTAAAAATAAATAAAGAATATCAAAAGAGTACTAAGAATATCAAACGATGACTCCAAAGGAGTGGATTGTGAGGTCTCACATCGTTGAAACCCTCTTTGTAGCAGACGTGTTTAAAAATTGTGAGGCTAACGACTATATGTAATGGACAAAAGCAGACAATATATATTAGGGATGGGCTTAGGGCCCAAAAAAAGTGGATTGTGAGGTCCCATATCGGTTGGAGGGGGAAACGGAAGAACGAAACATTTTTTATAAAGGTGTAAAAATCTCTCCTAAACGTGTTTTAAAACCGTAAAACTGGCGACAATACGTAACGGGTCAAAAACTACTGGTGGGCTTGTGCCGCTACATAAATAAATAAAGGTAAGCCTCAAACAAAAAATTAAAAAGAAAGTAGGGAAGAATTGAGATGCCTGAGATAAACAACCACAACAAACAAAAACATAAAAGTGCAATTTTTGTAAACGAAAAATTGTTCATGGGCATTTACAGAATCACGATCTCAATCGTGAAACAACAGCCATGAACAATCCACACAGATCTTAACTTCAAATATAAAAACAAAATAAAAAAACTGTTCAATCCTGCTTCTATCTGTTCCTTCTGATTCGATTCGATTCGATTGTTATGCCAGAAATCGAAGCTTTTATTAGCAGCAGCTGAAAGTTACTAAACTTCCACTGCACATTACCATGTTCATTGCTTATTATGAAAAGCAAGACTGAGAAGCAGAGGGTGGATTTTAGGGTGGGAACATGGGAGCCGGAGGGAAGTGAGGGATAGGTGGCCATGGCTTCTTGAAAAATGGATGATGGGGCATCTCTGGAATGGGAGGCAGATGCTTGAACAAGGGATGTTTTGGCTTCAAAAATGGATTGGGCGGTGGGAGTGGGTTCACATATATTGGAACCGGTGGTGGAAGGGGTTTTTCATAGACAGGAACCGGTGGCGGAAGGGGTTTTTCATAGACAGGAACCGGTGGCGGAAGGGGTTTTTCATAGACAGGAACCGGTGGCGGAAGGGGTTTTTCATAGACAGGAACAGGTGGTGGAAGGGTTTTTTCATAGACAGGAACCGGTGGCGGAAGAGGCTTTTCATAAATAGGGACGGGCGGTGGAAGAGGGTTTTTGTAGATAGGGACAGGTGGTGGTGGAAGAGGGTTCTTGTATACCGGCACTGGTGGAGGCTTAGGTTTATGGTAAATGGGAACCGGTGGTGGAAGAGGGTTCTTGTATACCGGCACTGGTGGAGGCTTAGGTTTATGGTAAATGGGAACCGGGGGTGGATGTGGCTTTCTGTATACTGGCACCGGTGGAGGTTTAGGTTTCTTGTAAATGGGAACCGGTGGTGGATGTGGCTTCTTGTATACCGGCACTGGTGGGGGTTTAGGTTTATGGTAAATGGGAACCGGCGGAGGAAGAGGTTTTGGTTTATGGTAAATGGGAACCGGTGGAGGGTTTGGTTTATGGTAAATGGGAACCGGTGGAGGGTTTGGTTTATGGTAAATGGGAACCGGTGGAGGCTTAGGTTTATGGTAAATGGGAACCGGTGGAGGCTTAGGTTTATGGTAAATGGGAACCGGTGGTGGAAGAGGTTTTGGTTTATGGTAAATGGGAACCGGTGGTGGAAGAGGTTTTGGTTTATGGTAAATGGGAACCGGTGGAGGCTTTGGTTTATGGTAAATGGGAACCGGTGGTGGAAGAGGTTTTGGTTTATGGTAAATGGGAACCGGTGGAGGTTTTGGTTTATGGTAAATGGGAACCGGTGGAGGCTTTGGTTTATGGTAAATGGGAACCGGTGGAGGCTTTGGTTTATGGTAAATGGGAACCGGTGGAGGCTTAGGTTTATGGTAAATGGGAACCGGTGGTGGAAGTGGTTTTTCATAGACCGGTGTCGGTGGAGGAAATGGCTTTACATAAACCGGAGCAGGTGGTGGAAGAGGCTTTTCATAAACCGGTGCCGGTGGAGGAAGAGGCTTGACATAAACAGGAACAACCGGTGGAAAAGGTTTTCCATAGACCGGAACCGGTGGAGGAAGAGGGTTTACATAAACCGGAATAGACGGCGGAGTCGGCTTTTCATAGATAGGCACGGGAGGAAACGCTTTAGGAGGCAATGGAGGGAAGAAATGGTGGTGAAACTTAGGTGCAAGAGGGAGTGGCAAAGGAAAGTGATTAGGGTGCTTGTGGAAGGGCCAAAAGAAAGCCGATCCACAGGTCGCTGATGAAAACATGAGCTCACCAGACAGCCCAAAGGTGTGCTTCCCAGCTGATTTGGGCACCACAGCCACCTTGGGGCGCTGGAGGCCATCATGGGCAGGGCGGCAAGGGGCGGCTGATGCACTATAAACCTGCGCATAGCATTCTTCCTTCAGCATTCCATCTTCCACAATGGCATTAGGCAGCAACACACTGAACTTTCCTTCTTCATTCACCTCTCCAATTCCTCTTGTTTTGAACTGCTCATCACTTGATTTACAATCTATGGCTACTTTGAGTCCTACAAAGTGATCAACGACAACGACGACAACAACAACGTTTAAGCGTTTTTAATACCAAATTAAAGACTAAAACAGAAAACGACACGTACCCGACAAGGCATGGTTAGTTTTTATGTTCCTCTCGTGGCAATCGGTACATTTGCTTATGCCAATGACCTCGACGGCATAGCACGACGTTGCAGCAAAAACGAAGGATATCAAGAAGAAGCATAACAAGGGTGTCCTCCCAAAGAGAGGAGGATTCCTCATAGTGAAAGGACAATTCAAAATCCAACCCGAAACCAACTCTCTCTGAGACAGAGTAGAAGCTATGAGGTTCGAGGGGAATGTAGGAAGAAACGAAAGAGATGAAGCTCGTTATATAGAAGGAAACAAGTGAGCGAAAAGGCGAGTTTTGAGACGTTGTTAAGGGCATGTCACATGAGGTAGGAGGGGCCCTTAAAAGAAAAGGAATGGCTTTGCAATGCATGAGAAAGTTTGGGCATAACAGCCAGGGAACAACTCAACTGCCATTGTGTTTCATTTAATGAGTAATCAAAATGGTCTCTGCTTCCATACCTTTCTAAATCTATAACTTACCTCATCACATTAATAAGTTTACTCTCAATGGTAACTGTTTGAACAGCCAATGGAAACTCTCAATGCCAAGTTCACCAGCAAAGTAAAGTTCCATGAATCCCATGAAGGGACTGTCATTCTTTACACAAAAATAAAACTAAGTTTATGCTTTTTTGTACCAAATTTTCGAGAGTAGTTTTAACTCATTTTCGTCTCGTTTGATAATAGTTTTGATTTTTAGTTTTTTTAAAAAAAAAACTTAAAGTTCGTTTCTTTCAAAATGAGGTGTACATGAATAAACCGAAGACTGCATCTGAATGAGAATAATCCTGAGAATAGAATAACTAAGAAAACTTTAAAAGAACTGAAAGTTATTACCTATACTAACAAGTGTACATTTCTTTTTGAAGCTCAATCGTAGAACCTCCAAGGTTAAGCATGTTTTGTTTGGAGTAATCTATGTTTTAGGTGACCTCGTGGAAATTTTCTTATGATGTATATAAGTGAGGACAAAACATGCTAGATAGACTTTTGTGTTGTCTACGGGGATAGTCTTCACTCTTAGAACCGAGGATTAAGTAAATATTAATTATAAAAAAAAATAACTTATTTTAAAAGAAGACACGTAATAATATTTGTTTTAGTGAATTATATATATATATATATATATATATATATATATATATATATATATATATATATATATATATATATATATATATAT
>NW_019272025.1:2705659-2708580 GCF_002738345.1 Cucurbita maxima | reverse complement strand
TTTTTTTTTTTTTTTTGAGAGAAATGATACCAATTTGGGGTAGATTTTAAAAAAAAAAAATATTGGATAATCACTATTCAAATAAATTGAGCATATATTATACAATTAAAATGGAGCTTATGTTATACGTTAATGGAAACATAAATTTAGTTAATTATATAGATTTATTTATTATCAATAGAATATATTGACTTATTTTAATTATAAAATAAAAATAAAGAGGAAAAAAGTAAATAAAATAAAATTAAAAAAAAATAAAAAGAGAGAGAGAAACCCTCCCTATGGGAATCTCGAAAATTAATGTTTTAGGAGGGGCATCCATAACCTTGAGATGTCCTAATAAGAATATTCAACCATGGTTCGAGCATCTTATATAGACAAACAGAGTAATTTGGATATTTTATTAATCCAAAATTAAGAAAAGCAGTTTTCAAAAATCAAATTTTATTTTCAAGATTTGACAAATTTTAAAAGTATTTTTGAAAAAAGAAAAACTAGACATAGACAAAAGAAAGGACGGGTAAAACTCAACACTTTATTTCTTTCATTTTAAAAGAAAAAAAAGAATACACGTAGGGTTAGGAGATTTAAACTTCTAACCATTCGTTGATAGTATATGCCTAAATCAATTGACCTATGCTCATATTGTCTCACAAGCTCGATTCCTAAAACAAAAAAGAAGAGTCAATTCAAACATAGCTAAATGAGTAAGACACCAATTACATTCAAGAACTCATAGTTTGAGTCTCGATCTTTGTAATAAATGAACTCAACAAATGAAATTAAAAACAAAAATCATCCAAAAATGAGCTTAAAGCACCTATTAATTCTCATTCCATATGGTAAAAAGAAAAAAGTACATAAAGGTATTTCATTATAAGTTGTAGGTGTGATGGAAAGAGGGTTTAATGGTTAGAGCAGCAAAAATGATGAGACACAGAGATTAGTGACACCGCAAGAGGGGCTCATCACTCACTCAGAGGTACTAACAGTGGTTCACAGCGGTCCTGATGCATGTTCCGAGTTTGTGCATTCTTAGCTAATTTGCATCCCCCTATTTACTACTACTACTACCAAGGCTCTAAATGAAGGGTATTCCATTAAATGAACAGCCTCCAAAGTTGGCCAGGATTGATGAGTCCCAACCCACTTGGGGAAGTCCAGCTGTTGCACTTGCAAGGAAGTGCCCTTTTTTCCCTCTTTTGGTGTTATTGCACTGCTAACTGCTAGTGTAGGAAAGAATGTGTTAAATGGAGAGATTTGAGAGATCTCTAATAGGTATTTTTAAGTAATAAGCTGCCCAGCATCAAGTTTGGACTCCTAAACCTACGTTTTAACTTGTCTCAAATGGTATGAGTACTCTAAACACCGGCAAACACGGGCAAGACCTACAAATTCCAATCTTCTTGTTTCAATTCCCTCCGATCACTATATAAGTCATGGGGGAAAAGCTCGTTGTATGATCATAAAAGTAAAACTATAGCGTAGATAAATGAAGTACTACAGTAATACTAGAGATTTTACCACCACGAACACGTGTTCATATCATGCGCTTGCATGTCGTGTTTGCCTATGTCATGAGCTTATGTTTGTGGCTTCCATTCTATAGGTTTCAAGTTAATTAAGAATCCCTCTAATTCAAGCAGTGAAGTAAATGACAGAGTAGTTGTAATCCATGGATTCAAGTCCCTAATAGGTGGCAGTCCCAAGTAATTGGTTTCACCTAAGCCATATAATTGGACTATTCTTAACAAATAAAGGGCAAATAGAATCAGTCTTTATTAAAAATAATTGCCTTAAGTTGGATTTAAAATTGACTCTTGACGGTAAAAAACAGTCCCAATCACAACATTGAAAGTAAGAACATAAATAAGTCTACCATTAGTAGATATTGTCTGCTTTAATCCATTATGTATCACCGTCAATCTAACAATTTTTAAAAAACGTCTATTAGGGAGAGATTTTCACACCTTTAGAAGTAATGTTTCGTTTCCCTCTCCAACCATTGTGGAATCTCACAGTAATATTGGTAATAAGAGTATCCCACTTAACTGCTAAGTGGTTTCATGTGATTTGACAGCTCAAGCAATTAAAAGTAACACATGGAACAGAGGGATGAAGCAGCAAAGGTCAAATCCCACATGCTACCCTTCAGGCATTTCGAGTTAGTCAATTAAAGAAGGATGATTGAAAGGATATGCAATCAAGAGGGGGAGTCCAATTCAAGAATATCACGACATTGATAGTCATTTGACCTAACATCTATCTACAAGCTAGAAAGCAACAGCTTCATGTGCATCTCGCTGGTGTTTGGTTCTAATAACACTTAACTCTACACAAGTGGTACATATAGATGGGACTTAAGACCTCGCAGCCTATCAAGAAGAAAATTTATCCATAAAAAAGAAACTTCAACAACAAAGGTAAATGGTCAAAATTTTGGATTAAATTAAAAGATATCTATTGTTTCTATACGTATCTGCATCAGTTCAAATTTGAATAACTCAACTTTTCCAAAAGTCTAAACTGGCCTATTTTTCCAAAACTGATATCATGGTGTGTCTCTTAAACAATTTAAATGCCGGAAGTGAGTTAACAAGAGACTGCGTATCTGGTATGTGTCAGCAAGGAAAAGTGAAGGCAGAAAACAAGTGCGATCTACTTCTTTTTCTTTGATTTGTTTGACGATGATTGAGAATATGCAGTACCCTGTATTACCAAAGATAAGATTAATATCAGTCAAAGTCAGCAAGGGGGGCGAAACCAAACGACTTCAAATTTAATTACAGGTCAATGAACTGACCTCGAGCCATTCGTCTAATGATGCATCTGAGGCCCTGGTTCCAACTTCAACCTTAGGAGCCCTCTTTGTTTTCTAATAAAATAAAATAAAAAGTATTATAAGATTGATTGGGTGGGGG
>NW_019272025.1:2670586-2705391 GCF_002738345.1 Cucurbita maxima | reverse complement strand
GGGGGGGGGGGGGGGGGGGGGGGGGGTGGTTGTTCAAGGATATATGCGGGAAGTTAAATGCATCACCAAAAACATTCATTACCCAACTAAATTACAAAAAGATTTTCCAATAAGTTTTTTTTTTTTAAAAAAAGAAAAATTACAATTAATCAAGGAACTAAAACAAATTAAAACCCATAAGTACAAGAATCACGTCCAGTTTAGCTGTAGAAGAAAGCAACCAACAATGTGAGACAATGCTCTTTTGTTGTAAAATCACTGTTCCTTCTCAAAATTTACTTTGTACATTTCATGAAACAAATACAATTTTTTTTTCCCAATGAAAACTTTTGCAATCATATTTAGTACAAGTGTTTTTTTTTTTTCTCTAAAAATACAAATCAAAACAAAAGTCCATACTATGCAAAATGTATCTGTGAGAAAATAAACATACAATTTTTATTCTATTTTATCTTTTGATAGGAAACTAAGAAAGATTTCATTGACTAAAACAATACAAAAAAAAATGATAAGAAATCGACCCCTGAGCCAAGGAAATTACCCAACCAACCTATGATTTAGCAGATTTACTGAACACATTAGATAGTTATTTTTTTTTTTATTATTATTATTATTTTTTCGTTAAACATAATTCACCCACAGGCATGATGGTTATGAATCTTCATAGCACAGATATTTAACATTTTCTCCCTGAAAGTAAAACAATTCATCCAAAATTCAGTTTTCACTTGTGTACCTTGGACAGATTCTGTATTTGACCATGAATCCACAAACCAAATAGAACGATAAGTGCAGCTCCAAGGGTAACTAGGAATACAGATTCAGTGCTGAGAAAACCACCAGCTTCAACAACTTCAATGGTACCATTGAAGAAGGTACTTTGATATGGATGCTGATCTATTTCATAAATAATAGTTCCAACCAGATCAAAATTTCCAGGCTGTACAAAGAGAAGCAATGTCTTTTTAGCCATTTATGCATTCTTATACTTTCAGTTTAAAAACACAGATAACAGAGCAATAATCTAGAAAACAATAAATTTAATTTCAATGTAGAAGACCATCATATCACAAAAACCTGAAGGTATTTGCTGACAGCAAAAAAGTACGGGAAAGTTGCTTGTGTCGATGCTTGTACCGATGCATTGTTAAAACCCTGGAACCAAAACATAAACATAATTGTAAGAAAATGACAGAAGGGAATTGACTAGATGCAAAACGCTGTAGCAAGTAATGTGTACATACAGGCACTTAAGAAATTCTTCGAAAAAGAGAAACAAGACATTACTTGTCTGCCTTTTTAAAGCATAAAAAACTGAAGACAAATGCGAATAAAAACTCCTAGAAAAATCCAAAAATATAGTGTGAGAATAAATCTCACTTTTGAAATGATTAACACCACCAAGGATGGCAGCCAAAATCTCCATAAAATTCCATGGACTAGAATATATAATATTGGAAATATATATGGATGTGATACATCAACACAGCATTGTTTCTTATAAGAAACCTTTTGGTATTAAAACCAGCCTGCTATACATGAGTTTTGTAATTATAATAGTTATTTTAGTCTTTTGGTGGCTAGGATTCACTTTCCTTGGCCTTAGACGTACTTTATTTTTAATTTATTTGGTAGCTGTTTTTTGTATAGAGTTTATGCAACGGCTGATTACTGTAAATATATGTTAAATTTTAATAGGTCAAACAGCAACACCATCTCCTCCTAGGCGTCTGAGCTCAAGCAAGGTGATTTATATTACGGACTCCAATAGTAATAAGCTAAAGTAGGCACCAACGTCCAAGAGCTAAGATGAGCTGCTTTCAGAAATTTAGCTCATATTTCACAGCTTTAACTGAATCAAGAATTCATCCCCCAAATATACAAAATAGGTAAATGATTGCTACAACATGAATACTTGAACCAGGTGAGTAAACATTCTGGAATATTCTCGGCACAAAATTATGCTTGCATATGGCAACCAAATAAAGGTTATGCAGTGAATTGATGAAAAAGAAACTTGTACACATTAACTATCAGTCACATACCTGTACGGAAAGATTTTGAATCAGTATTCGGTGATCAAAAGTGTAATGAACACTGGCCTTGATTGCAATGACATTCAAGCTAGAATCCCCTGTTTTCTCACCAAAAAAAGGGGAAAAAACAAAATAAGAAGCATAGCAGACAACTAGCAGCAATTAAAAAAGAAAAAAAGGATAACAGCAGGAAACTCCATCACTGAAACTACGTGAAGGAAAACATAAAAAGAAAATTTTCAAATTGCAGTTTGAGGTATCGATAAGGGCCACCTCAATGCTTTTTTCGCACCCAAATCTTAGTAACCCACAAAATTACAAACAAAAAGTTCTTACGAAAAAGGTAGAACATAGAAAACAGAGAGAAAAATAGGTTAAACAATGCACAAATTGGAAGAACAGTAAGAAACACAAACTGGAAATTGTGCATTGCCGGTGAATTTTCGCTACAATAAAACCACTTAAGGCTGTGAATTATTAAATTGCCATCTGATGCAGATTATATACAAATAACGACAATACAGCTCTTGTAGTTGACAGGGTAGGGTTAATTACCATCGTTCTTCATTCCTGCTAAAAGTTCGGTCTCTTCTCCGGCCACCACAACTGCATTTGGAGAAATTATAATTTAATTCACTATTTGCATCATATCAAAAAGAATATATTTCTGTTCAACTTAGATGGAATACTCACTACGTGCGCTATTTTTGGGGAAAACACACACGGTATCAACCCCTGTAGCTGGGCTGAAGCTCGCGTCGCCGAAATCTTGCTCATCCCCAATGATCCCCAAGTCAGTGGCATCTTCAACGGACTTTACAGATTCCACATCCGCATCCGATTGACATCTAACAACTTAAGAAGAAGAAAAAAACGAAATATTTATATATTTATATATATAAATAGAAGAAGCAAAGTATACAGATTCATCACATCGTGGAAGATGGATAACAACTTCAACTGAAGAACGACAAAAGGCCAGCTTTTAACCACAATGAAAACGTTCAAATCACGTGGATCAGAGTCCGCTTAACTAATCCAAATATCGAGCTTAATTAATACAATTGATATGGATACGCTAAAAACGCTGCCCAAGCAATTTCGTGCATCTTCCAATCAAGTATAAACCGAGTCGAAGAGCCACAGAGGTTATCGAACAGCATATGAATATTGAAAAGAAAAAAAATTACCGGGAAGATTATAGCTGGAAATTAGAAAATCTAACACGCACAAGATCCAACCGAAAATCGGCCTAGCTCTAGCACCAAACGCAATAATAGACAAAGAGAGTAATGCATATTGAATCAGATTTCAATAAATGGAACATTAAAACCGTAACCATGAATGCGAGAGCGAAATTCGATTAAATCTAGAGCCAACAGTTTAAACACATGCAGATGCAAGAAGAAATCTAGATACAGAATTGAGGAAGCAAAACCTTGGAGAAAAGGCGACGCAAGGAGAAGGAGTGCAAGAAAGAAAATCCTGAAGGCCTTCGACGCCATGATTGAGAGAGCTCTGAAGACTGCCGTAGCCTGAGTGCGTTTCTTGAGGAAGAAATCGGTGAACAGCGCAAGAGGGAATGCGTTTCTCGGGTCAAATTCCGCTTCCCGGGCAATTACTTAATTGCCTTCAGTTTGTTGAGCCAATTTAGATAACCAAAAAATGGTTAATTTATTTTAAACTCTGTATTTTTTTTTATTTAAAAATTTACTTTATTTTTTTTTTATTTTTTTGTAAAAATCTCAATATTCAGGTTTAAGAAAGTCATATGAATTTCCGACCCAAGTAATGTTTTAATTTAATTGAATTGGGATTCAATTTCTTATATAAAATTATCTATAAATTTACTAATAATAATTACATATAACTATGCTAAAATTACATATAACTAAATAACTATCAAAATCTTATATAAGTTGAATTTTACTTCTAACAATTTTATTGTATTAGTTATTTTGAGTTAATTTTAATTCATTAATTGTTAGTTTTTTAATTAAGTCAAAATCTTACAATAATTTTAACAAATTAAAACTTAATTTTGAATAATTAATACAATTATCAGACAGAATTATATATACATCTAAATAACCACATTCATTTAATAATTTATTTTTATTTTTTAAAAATAATGAAGTAAATGTTTTAATAAACCATTATTGTTTTTATTAAATTAACAACCATGAGTTAATTAATTAATTAACTAGATTCAAAATAAAATTCTATATTAAATCAAAAGTAAATAGAGAAATTCACATCCGCCCCAAACATAGAGAAAATTCTCCGTTTAGATAACAAATGGAGAAGGAAGTGGAGAACATTTTCCCCGTTAGATAAATGAGACCGAGGATAAGATTATACTTCCCGTCTCCGTCTCCGTCTCCACCCTTCTCTATGGAACCAAACAAAGAGGTCACTTTTTGAAAATTGCCCATTCTCATCTAACAAAACATCCAACCACATCTAATAAAACATCAACCAAACACCCTTAAAAGTACTGAGAGAAGAAATAGATGACTTAAAATATTTCACCTCTATGGTACACTAAAAGTCTATTTGAAGCAAATTGATCAATATCAATGGAAGATCCCCCCACCCTTAAAACAAGTTTCTGACGCCAAAGTGCAGAGCAATATGAACATCTCAATCCCACAGGCTAAATGCTTAAATAACACAATGCACATCATGAACCAGCCAGTTAATTCCTTCAAATTCCTTCAAGATTTCTAACATACTCAGCGTGTATAAGAAGACAGCAGTAAGAAAAACTGAGGATTCAAGGCATAAATCGCACTTCTTTTGCTATATGTCATTGAATTAATCCCCGTGTATGGTGTACCGCTCCCATTTCTTGGTTGGATCATAGATCTGCAACAAATAGGTAAAGCAGGGAATAGTATGTCAGGGGATTAAAGTTCGTGAGAACAATAACACGAGCAGAGCCAGAGAGATAGCTCACCTCCCATCTTGAAGCAGGAAATATGTGTTTATTCTTCTCATACCAGTGTCTCTCAACAACTTTCCCAGCATGAGACTGTCCAAGAAAAAAATAATACAAATGATGAATTTATAAAATGATAATAGTAGTTAACTTGTGAGGTATTGATCCAAGTCATCGTTAAACAAATATTGTCCTCTTTGGACTTTCCTTTCTTTGAGGTTTTACAAAGCTTATGTTAGATAGAGGTTTCCACACCCTCCTCTCCAACCGACGTGGGATCTCACAATCCACCCCTTGGGGTCCAGCGTCCTCATTGGCACACCACCCAGTGTCTGGCTCTGATACCATTTGTAATAGTCCAAGTCCACCACTAGTAGATATTGTCCGCTTTAGGCTTCCCCTTCTGGGCTTCCTCTCAAAGTTTTAAAACGCACTTGTTAGGAAGAGGTTTTCACACCCTTATAAGGAATATTTCATTCTCCTCTCCAACCGATATTTCTGTTTTTGTACAAATCCTAAAATTTTCTGTGAATGCAGAGCAGAAGAATATGTCTCTTACCAGTTATGCTCTTGATAATACTACTATTATTACCATCCTCCTTTCTCACCAAAAAAAAAAAAAAATGGAAGAAGAAATTTTAGGACTTAAGTTCACTCTTCTTGACACACTTTTTTCAAGTTTCAACACGCGTTTGATCAAACCTCGCAAAGGAGCAGAAAAACCACATAGATGGCAACTCCATAGTATCAAATGCTTATAATATTTTGTATTTGATAAGACACAAGAGCCTTCTGTTTCCAGTTTCTTTTGTAATCGCTAGTTTTTTGTTCTTTTCTGGTATATTCCATCAAAACAATGAAATATGGATATGTAAGAGATCTCTACCATCTAAATTGTAGAAGTAAGTGCACTAGGATAGAAGGATTAGCAAACTAAATCATACCGTAATTAGCTCACAAGATTTGTCATCGTTGTAAAACAAAAACAAGGGGCTGAAGCATTTAAACATGGCGAATAATTTGTACACACGAGTAACTAAAGAATATAAAGATACACTCTGTTTCCAGACTTCACTAAACTTTTGATATCAAGCAATCGCAAGACGCATGCATATAAAATCAATTTGAAAATATACCTCATCCTTCTCTATTGTTGCATCGGCAATTGTCCGAACATCCTCGTGCACATCAAAGTGGAAAAGCTGAGCATCATCGAAACAAAATGCTGAATAAATTCCCTCAAATTTAATAAGACGAGAGTTTACATGGTGTCGGACATGTACAAGATGTAACAGGGTTTTTGTTTTATTATTTTTTTTTCAAGTAATATAGATATAAATATCAATGTCACTCGTGTTACATACACTCCCAAGGTGAAAAGTCGGTCTGTCTTTTGCTCACATGAGATAAACAAACGTAAAAACTCTAAGCCGCTAACTATCAAGAGCCAAAATTTCTCAGCCCATCATAAAATTGATAACAAAAAAATAAAAAATAAACACAATTGCATGTACATGAAAACAGAATAGTTTCAGTAAGCCCCATTCACTAACAATTTGGTTTTTCGTTTTCTATTTTTGAAATTTGTACTTGTTTCCTCCAAAATTTTCAATTACGGTTTTCACCTTTCTTGTAGAAACACTTGAATTCCTAGTCAAATTATTTATTTTTCGAAAACTTCTTTTCTTAGTTTTCAATACTCAAAGTGGATAAACAAACATATAAATCATGGGTGGAAGTAGTGTTTATATCCTTAATTTTCAAAAACCAAAAACCAAAAACCAAATGGTTATCAAAGATACCCTAAATAAAAACTTAACAAAATTGTTCGAAAAAAAATACTAATGAGAAACCAAGTTTTTATTGAAAGATAAGAAAGAAGATACAAGGGTATACAAAAAAACAAGCCCACCAAACCCTAATCTTCAATAACGAGTATTAAATATCATTAAACCTGAAATCTATATCAGAGACATGCAAACAACAAAGTTTTAAATTATTACAACATCTTGAAGACACCTGAACATAGAAAAATGTGAACTCTTAATGCATTCAGTGGATTAAATTTTCAAATTACAAATAGAAGGCTTACCGGGCCACTTTTGCCTCTAGCTTTGTTCACAATAAGCTCATAGAAGCTATGTTGCTGCACGATACAATAAATACTCAGTACAGTCACCAAACGGAAAAAACCAAAATAATATACCAAAAAAATTTCCAAATTATATTACATGGGGTATTATAAGATCTTCTTTCACATATAACAAATTCTCTACTGAGGTAGTCCTAATCTCCCGAAACTCGGGGGCAAGTTGCTGCTGTACAGTCCTCAGAAACTCTCCAATTGTATCACCTTTTCGTGCCTGAATGATGCAAGGTTGAATTTAAAAGAGTAAAACAATGGAGAATTTGTTCAAAGTTAGATAATCATTAAAAAGAAGAGCTCAGGAAGCAAGAAGAAAACGGATTGTTCGAAGTTAGATAATCATTATTAACCTGAATGACTCGCCTATGGCCAGCTCCATCCCAATAACTGTAAGTGATTTCAAGAGGCTCATCTGCAATACAAGGGAAAGATTTAGTCATTTCTTTCGGTACCGAATTATCTAGTATGCCACCATGAAATCTATACACAGGCAAATATAAGAGTACTTCGAATTTGTTCCTGCTCCCGAAGCCACTGTTTCTTCAGCCTTTCACGCTCGGCTTGCTCCTCAGCTTCCCTCTCACTGTAATAGAATCCTCAACCCCCCTAAGCTAAAACGTTAATCCCATAAAAGATATAAAAGATATAGGGGGGATGAGAGAATGAAAGACGCCATACCTATCAGGCAAAAAGCTAGTCTCTACTGTAGGATCTTTCCCAAGTTTGCCACACCCTATCTTTCTTGGCTCTTCTATGATGCATAAGCACAAGTTTGGATTATTAAGTGGACATGGCTAGTAACATCTTAGTATTGACATAAGAATTCAATTTCCTTCAAACTATTATTCTAAAATGGAATACAATGTATACCACATAATTCTCATCATACTAAAATGAAGTATATCGATCTCGGCTGATTGTAAATAAAAGTTCACTAATACCAACTATTTCAGATACAGCAAGAAAATCGCTTACTATTATCGTCATCCTCATCACTTCCATTCTCGAAATCATCAGAAAACGACAGTCGTGAATTCCCCCTTATTTTCCTTTTCCTCCGCTTCTGCAATTGGAGTTCCTCTTCCCTGAAAATAGAGAAAAAACCAATGAATGGAAGGCGGCCGAAATTTTTCCAATAGAAGATGAACAAGAGACAGAACAACTTACTCTTGTTGTAGCTTTTGAAGTTTCTCCTTCTCCTCCTCTTCAATTTTGTTTCGAATATTCACTCTCTACAGTTGTATCAACAAGAACAAACGGTTTATAACTTTATTACGCGCCATATGCTTCTGTTAGCGGTATAAGGAAAAGTTCTTGTATCATATTTTCTAACTTTACCTTCTCAACATACTCTTCTCTCGTCACCAAACCAACAGTTTCCTTCTTGAACGCTGTCTCGAGTATCTGAATTACCAAGAACAGTAATTAAAAATTCCAGACAAGCTTTCTAACCGAGATCGTGCGATGTCCAAATTCGAAAAGATGTATGGTGGATTCAAAAATCGAAAAACTATACTCCAGTTCCTCATGTTTCCGCTCGCCTATCCTCAAAAAACCTAACTGCAGGTCCACAGACTAAAGAACTAGAGATAGTTCTGAAACAAATCCTAATGTTGAAAGTAGCCCTAAAGATGGAAATCAAAAAAGAACCTCGGAGGTACTGGAGCCAAATTGAAGGAGACCGGGCTGTCCTTTGGCGGAGGCAGTCTTGGCCTTCAGCTCCTGGATTTTCCGGCGCTCGGCTTCTCTTTGCTTCTCGAGTCTGCGAATCCTGACGGCGTCTTGGGCAGTGCCCACGTACCCATCTCCCATGCCCGACATTTTTTCCCGACCTACCAACCGTCGTGGCCGGTGTGGCCTGCGTTACACCTCCTAGCTAATTGCCGCCTTTCGGAATTGATCGGAGATGGCACTTGGGGTTAAATACCCTACGAGTTTATGACGTTGCCTTAAAAAAAAAAAAAGTATTTTTACCCAAATAAAAATAATAATTATTTTAAAGTTCTTATTTTTTTTTATATATAATATTTATTAAAAAATAGTAAAAAAGCCTAATCAATCAGTATATTTTATCCGATATATATATATATATATATATATATATATATATATAATAAGGTGTAAGGAAGATAGAGAATATATTCCGTGGTTCTGTCCATTTATCTAACAGAAAAAAATGTTCTCCACTTCTTCGTTTTATCTAAACTGAAATCCCTTCCCGGTTTGAAGGGTCTTCGGCTCCGCCATTAAAATTGTCATCTCTAACTATTATCTGTTTGACACATGGTCGATGCATAGATGTCCCATAGCTCCCTTGCTCCCCCGGCATGCATAATATGCCCCATGTGATTGTGCAAATAACAACTGAAGGGTCTTCGGCTCCGCCATTACAATTGTCGATCTCTAACTATTATCCGTTTGACACATGGTCGATGCATAGATGTCCCATAGATCCCTTGCTCCCCCGGCATGCATAATATGCCCCATGTGATTGTGCAAATAACAACTGCATTGATAGCATACAACTTCAATATACAAAATTTACTGCCAATCGCATCTCTTATCGTACATTTTGAGATGATTAGGAAGACATAGACATAATTTTAGCCAAAAATCCTACCGACATAAGATAATAATAATAAAAATATAAATGACAATGAACTCGCATAATAAAAATAGTTTAAAATAGGCATTCACCACAAACATCAAGTCTTGTACAACATGAATGTGACATCACGAGCACGAAGGAGCTGGAGTTAAATTCACTTCTTAGTTCATTATAAGTTTGTTCGATCCTAATTATATCTTAGTTTAAAATTATGTTTTTCTTCTTAATTAACTCATGTGTGACTACTATTTTCAATAATCATCGACACCTATATAGACAACTCAGTAATTTTTAGTGTAAGAACACTTTCTTTTTTCTATCGGATTGTGAGATCCTACATCGGTTGGAAAGGGGAACTAATCATTCGTTAGAAGGGCGTGAAAATCTCTCCTTAACAGATGCATTTTAAAATCGTGAGGCTGACAACAATAAGTAATGGGTCAAAACGAACATTCAAATGGTATAAAAGACATTCACTTAGCGGCGTACCAGCGAAGACTCTGACCCCCAAACGAGGGATTATGAGATCTCAGATTGGTTGGAGAAGGGAATGAAAACATTTATTACAAGGGTGTGGAACCCTCTCCTTGACAAGCACGTTATAAAATCTTTATAGGGAAAACTCGAAAGGAAAAACTTAAAGAAGACAATATCTACTATTGGTGAGCTTGAACTATTACAGAGCTACATACCTTCCGCTGCCATGGATCACCGGTTGAGCAAGTCCACAGGTGAAAGAAAGATCGATAAAAATGTAGGTTGTAATGAAGTTGCAACTTAGGTGGAGTTAAGAACTCCGAGATCTTCCACAGATCAGGTTAGTTGGTCGTGTTCAACAAATGCAATGCAATAGTGGTAACCTCCTCCTGAAGCTTGTCGGTTGGTAATATACTTATTTCCATAAAGGATCCATTGGAAGAGAGTTCTAAAGAAGACGATATCTGCTAGCAGTAAACTTAGGCCGTTACAAATAGTGTCAGAGTCAGACATTGGGCGAAGTGCTAACGAGGACGCTGGGCCCCAAAGGGGGTGGATTGTGAGATCCCATGTTTATTAGAGAGAGGAACGAGTGCCAACAAGGACACTGGATTCCGAAAAGGGGTGGATTGTGAGATCCCACGTTAGTTGGGGAGGAGAACAAAACATTCTTTATAAGTGTGTGGAAATCTCTCCATTCTTAAAAACCTGATAGGACAAGCCCAAAGAGACAATATCTGCTGGAGGTGGGCTTGGGCCGTTACAAATGGTATTAGAGTCAAACATCGGGCAGTGTACCAGTGGGGATACTGAGCCCAGAAGGTGAGTGGATTGTGAGATCCCATGTCGATTGGAAAAGGGCAACGAGTGCCAACGAGGACGCTGGACCCCAAAGGCCTTCACATAACCCAGTGTCCAGCTCTAATACCATTTGTAACGACCCAAGCTCACCGCTAGCAGATATTGTCCTCTTTAGGCTTGCCCGATCCTCTTTGTGCTTTCCTTTTCGGGCTTCTCCTCAAAGTTTTTAAAACACGACTACTAGGAAGAGGTTTCCACACATTTATAAAGAATGTTTCGTTCCACTCTCCAACCGATGTGGAATCTCACAATCTACTCCCTTTCGGGGCCCAGCGTCCTTGCTAACATATTCCCTTCTCCAATCGATGTGGGACCTCCGAATCCACCCTCATTTGGGGTCCAGCGTCTTTGTTGGCACACCGCCTCATGTCCACCCCCCTTCGAGGCTCAAATTCTTCGTTAGCACATCGTCTTATATCTGGCTCTGATACCATTTATAACGGTTCAAGCCCACCGCTAGTAAATATTGTCATTTTTTAGATTTTTCCTTTCCGATTTTTCCTCAAGATTTTTAAAACGCATTTATTGTGGAGAGACTTGTCTTGATCGACCGGGCACATAATTGTCAGTACTGAGAAAAGAATGAAATGAGTTGAAAGCTGAAAGAGATGGTGGGGGAGAGGCCATTAATGGCTGCTATGGTTCAGAAATTTGAAGGTCCTTAATGAAAGGTGGAAAAGCATCCAAATCAAGACTGCCCAATAACTCATATATTACTTACTTTTATGTGCTGCATGTGAAAATCTATCCATATTTCAACTGGTTCACAGGACATTGGTGAAGAAGTAGAACACAGTTGGGGCCCTCTACTTTATGGCCTTCAAATCTTCTTGCTCATAATCTACGCCATTTAACAAGAATGTAATCGGTGTCTTACCCATTCAGCTACGTTAATTTAATATCTCAAGGCAAGAACACTTGTTTGAAATTCGAATTACTCCATAAGCAAGATCGATCATGTCTAGCTTGAATGATTCTAAATATGCAATCTAAACTACTTAAACATTGGCTAAAGGAGAGCACAAATACTCGTTTTACTACATTTACAAAGACCGCTTTACAAGGACAACACGTCCATGGCTTTTATATATGTATGCATGACTTTATATAAATTCAAAATTAAAATCATTGATCGAGACATTCTTGCTCATCAAATATAAATTAATACCAAAAGTTATATTTTATTTTTGTTCATCAAATATTATTTTTACATTTTTAATATAAATTACATTAAAAAATAAAAAATATTCTCAAGAAATGAATAATTTTTTAAAATACATAAAATAAAATAAAAAAAGAAATAAAAGCCAAACATATTATTGAATTTATCTGATGTAATTTCCAATATAAATTATATTAAAAATAGAAATTATCCATTAAAAAAATACTTTGAAATTAATAATATTTAAAAATAGAAAAATAATTGAGTACTCAAATGAAATTTTTTACCGAGGTAAAAATTAAAACAGGTGACAGGAACGAGGATATGACAGACTTCCTTGTCCACGTCCCACCTCAAGAACATCTCTAAGTAAAAATTGTTTTTAGATGGGATTACGATACTACCTGTATTTACATACTCAAAGGCACCCGAACATATTCTCGAGCAATAATATTATTTTAGATTTAAAAGATTATACCTACGGTTTAACTATATTCCTTTTACCCTGTTCAAATTTTCATTATTTATTTTTAAACATTAAGAAAATCTATATTTAAAGAAAATGAAAAAAAAAATATTAATTGATATACAGAAGTTTTTCTGTTGGTATTTGGAGCGTGACAACACGCGCTCTCCACATCCACTGTATTAGCACTCGCAGTCACTCACCTAATCCTGATCGTGAACCACAACTAGCATCATAGAGGCACTGAACAAAAACATCTTCTGTCACTTTTAGCGGCGGAGGAGAGCCGATCGAATCCATACCTAAGCTCGGCCATGGCGGTGGTGTCTACTTCTCTCGCATCTCAGCTCTCAGCTATCAGATTGTCCACTTCCAAGTCCGACATTTCTCAGACTCTGTTTCAGAACGTCCACTCACAAATCCGCCTTGCATCCTCCCGGAAAGGTTCCCGTGGTGTTGTCACCATGGCCGGTTCCGGCAAGGTATTTCACCGTTTTGAGTTAGTTTGTTATTGATTTGCGCGGGAATCGTTTCAGCTACTTGAAGAACTTTTTGATTAGTGTGTCGATCATCATTCTTAACCTAGCTGCAGTTAAACGAACACTACTCTAAGCCCTATTCTCTAGGACGAAGACCTATTCTCTAGGACCAAGACCTATTCTCAAGGCTAATATTTTTAGGCTTGTTAGTTTATCTTTAGGTTCAGAGGCGCCATTTTTTCTGCTGTTGAAAAATCAAGTTTTTTTAGTGAAATATTGTATGTCTTGAGTGATTTTGGTGTTGTGAGTACATTTGTTCCGCTTTCGGCTCACAACACTTTCATCATCCAACAGCGGCTACCGTCTCGCGTTCGTAACTGTGTCTTAACAGTAGGGAAAGAGAATGCGTCGGATATGGAATAAGGAGTTTCTTTGCCTATTTTTCTTGTTCGTAGCCGTTGGTCAATTTGGAATACAAATCTGTTTAAGCTATCAATTTGTCCAGCTTTTTTGTAGATCATACTCGTGAAATGTGATTAGGATTCGTTCAAGATTTAATTGTTACTCGCAACTTTTCGGTTCCATATTTCATGTCTCCCAAGCCCTCCCGCAACTTTTAGTACTGTGGATTATACTTATTGCCACAGCTTTAAATGATTCTTTTTCTTCAAATTGTTGTTTACCCAATCCTTGAATTAACAAGGCCATGGTTTTTACGGGTTTTATTTATTTATTAATACTATTTTAGAAAAATCGGTATTCAATATTCTCTCATTTCCATGTTTTTCTAATTTCTGATTATCACCCTTTGTTGTATTTGCAGTTCTTCGTTGGTGGAAACTGGAAATGTGTAAGTATCTTCATTATCAATAATCTTATAGCTAAAGGATGCGATGGATAGACGATAGTTATATATGTCAGAGGAAAAAAGTTCGAACGTTTGTTGCAAATGGATGCTTTGATTTCTCTTCGAATCATTCTACGTTTCTGTTCTATCCATAATCTCACTCATGTGAAACACAAGTCGTCTTATCACGATCTTTCTAGAACTTACTTTTCTGTTGCAACTTGTGCCAAACATAGAAGAGAATGTAATTGATTTTCATTTATTTTTCTAGTACCATCGTTAATGTCTACTATTAATTGTTACTGAAGCATGTGCAAATCATTTGAAATGGAAGAAGCCTAGAAAAAATATACCATATTCTTGTTTGTATTTATAACTTCATTTTCATAGGCAAAAAGGGTTTAAGTTCAAACCTGGAGAGCACTCAAAGGTTCCGCTACCACTTCTATATAAGATACCACTTTTAAATTATTTTGATTGTAGTTTTAGAAGCTTAGGAGATCAGGAATCCTTTGTTGTTTACGATTTTTAAGCTCTTAGAAGTGTACTGGACACATTGTAGTACCCAAAATGAAGACACTTATCTGCTGCTGGTATGGCTTGGCTGTCGTCCAAGATGATTGAGCTACTAATATTTCCCATCCTCCTTACTTAGTAAATAAAGAAATTAATTATTTTGAATTTGTGACTGACATATATGGATTCTTACCCTGTTTAATTTAATTCCCAGAATGGTACAAAGGAATCAATAACCAAGCTTGTCTCAGATTTGAACAATGTAAAGTTGGAGGATGATGTTGGTAAGTTACGTTTGATGTTGGAGGATGCCCGTTATCACCTTTTAATGTATGTGTTCTTTCATTTAAAAAACAAAAGTTAGGTTTGAGAATACGTTTCCCTCCTCTTGTATTCACTTTACAAATCAATGTATGAAATTCTTGCTAAAAGAAAACAAAGGTTGCATTTCATATGGGCTTGTTTCTGATTTTATTACATGAAGTGTTTTCCACCTTTTTGATTTTTTAAAAATTATTATTATGAATACTTATTCTAAGATCTCTTTCAATTTTATAGTAGGTTGGTATCAAATTATTAATACACCCGAGTTATCGATGAGGATGAATGACATTTTTGTTCTAAATTCTGATAGTCTTTCTCTCTGTTAAGGATATTTAGTAATAAATTATAGTTTACCATATATATTATATTTGATGTCTTATTATAAGGCAAATATCTAATATTTGCCTTATTACCATAGGTATCTTTCCATTTATTACTATTTTCATATACTTGTAATTTATTTGATTATAAATAAGATAACTTTCACACCATTTAGGTGTGGTGGATTAATCAAACATTCTTATGGTATCAGAGCCCTCTCGGTTTAACAACCCTGATCCTTTCTTTTCAATGGCTTTTGAATCCTTTAATCTTCTTCTCCACCACCCCTGCTGGCTTTGACGCCGCAGGGGCAGTCTTCATGGTTGCCGTAGTCGGAGCCGATTGATTACTCTTCGGCTCCACCCTATTGACCTCCAAATCACCTTTCGTCTGCCGTAGTCGGAGCCGATTGATTACTCTTCGGCTCCACCCTATTGACCTCCAAATCACCTTTCGTCATACGTAGTCGGAGCCGATTGATTACTCTTCGGCTCCACCCTATTGACCTCCAAATCACCTTTCGTCATACTCTGTACATACAATCTCACCTTTTCCAACCCAATCGGTTTTCCCCTTGGCCAATATAGTCTCTCTCATTTTCTTCCCAATCAACCTTCATCCACAGAAACCCTAATATATATACGGAATCTCGACAAGCCCATCAATCTTTTGCAGAGATTTGTAAATCTGGGTGCCGCCGCCCTTCCTGCCAAAATTGGCTCCTTCGCCCAATGTGGCGACTCTTTCGGCTTCAACATTGTCTCTGTCCCTTGCTCTAGGTTTCTCCTTCCTTCGCCCAATGTGGCGACTCTTTCGGCTTCAACATTGTCTCTGTCCCTTGCTCTAGGTTTCTCCTTCTTGGGGTTAGACATATTCTCACCAGAGCCAACGCAGCATCGTCGCTAAGCGACAATCCCTCTTCATGGGTTAGACATATTCTCGCCGAAGCTAAGGCAGCATCGCCACTGAGCGGCGATCCCTTTGCAATTTTCGATGGCCAAGAAGTGTTTCTATATGCCTCCTCTGAACCAGGTTGTTGACATCTTCATGAAAAGTGTTTCTCAACCTCATTGAATTTTTCATATTCAAGCTTCACGTTCATTTAAATCCGACGCTTAGCTTGCGGTGGGGTGTTAAGGATATTTAGTAATAAATTATAGTTTACCATATATATTATATTTGATATTTTATTATAAGACAAATATCTAATATTTGCCTTATTACCATAGGTATCTTTCCATTTATTACTATTTTCATATCCTTGTAATTTATTTGATTATAAATCATTTAGGTGTGGTGGATTAATCAAAAATTCTTACTCTCCATATTGAAAGCTGGGTTTTCTCCATAATTCTTGTTCTCTTCACATTCTTATTCTACTCTTCAAGTACATTCTTCTGAAAAAGAGAAATTTGGATATGTTGGGAGGAATGCAGATGTTGTTGTAGCACCTCCATTTCTGTACATTGATCAGGTGAAGAGCTCATTGGCACCTAGGATTGAGATTTCTGCCCAAAACTCATGGGTGAGCAAGGGTGGCGCTTTTACAGGAGAAATCAGGTTATCTGCAATGCCCTTGATGAGACATCTTAGTTTTTGAGAACCCTTAAAAAAAATTCATCTTAATTTAACTATTATTGCTTTAGAAATTTTATTCTAAACATAAAGTTCTCTAAAAAATTCATTTTGGTGCATGCAAACTCTCAATTTTACACCATTTGATAAGGGTGACAGCTCAAGTCTTCTTGTTTTATTATTTGCAAATGAGATGATGATAATGTTCAACACAAGAATACTAATGTTCAATCTGACGATACTTAGAATCTTGAACTGATTTTAGTTGTAATGTTCTGTAAACTTTTCAAATTTTAACCTTAGAGATTTTGATTTTGTAAACTTCCCTTGCTTAAACTTTTCAAAATTCATTTTTTTAAAAACTTTTGGCCTTTTTGAGATAAGATGCCTACTAAACTTGCATTCATCTTTTTATTTTGGAACTCATATTGGGGATCTTGCATGGTGTCTCATGTGTGTTTAGTGTTTTTCCGCTCACAAATATATACTCAGATCTTATCGTTTATAAATTAATTTGTATGTACTGCAGCGTTGAACAATTGAAAGATATAGGCTGCAAGTGGGTTATCCTTGGGCACTCTGAACGGAGACATGTCATTGGTGAAGATGACCAGGTGAATGCTTTGACATTGAGCTTTGAGTGGATTCCAAGAAATTAGTGTTCAGGCTGCTTCTCACCAACGCTAACTGATGTTTTGGCAACTATAGTTTATAGGAAAGAAGGCTGCCTATGCCTTGAGCGAGGGTCTTGGAGTAATAGCTTGCATCGGGGAATTACTAGAGGAAAGGGAAGCTGGGAAAACTTTCGATGTTTGCTTTCAACAATTGAAAGCCTATGCAGGCAAGTTGCTGGCCCATTCCTTATTTCACTTTCACGACAATCTTATAATCACTTATCTGAGAACAGAAAACTGCGGAATTCTCTGTAACTTTAGTAATTCCCGTTGACTGCAGATGCTGTTCCAAGTTGGGATGGTATCGTTATCGCATATGAGCCAGTATGGGCCATTGGGACTGGCAAAGTGGCTACTCCCGACCAAGCACAGGAAGTGCATGCAGCAGTTCGCGATTGGCTTAAGAAGAATGTATCACCAGAAGTGGCTTCTAAAACACGGATTATTTATGGAGGTAACTGCCACTTTCATTGTTCTACTGTCAACTTTCAGCCGCTGTAGAAATAAGTTTGCTTGCCTGAACCTTTATCGTCAAGTCCATGTTTCGTAAGATTGCCACTGTGAATAACAATCAGACTGGGTCACGTGTCTAAGGAATGATATTATTATTGTTAGGATCTGTGAATGGAGGTAATTGTGCTGAGCTTGCTAAAAAAGAGGATATAGATGGATTTCTAGTGGGAGGTGCTTCATTGAAGGTGCATTTCTCCTCTCCCCTTATGTTTTTCTAATGTTTCTGTCAAACCATAGAAGAAAAAATTTCGCGAACCACACTCAAAGTCCCATCTCAATTCTGTTTCATATTGCAATTACAGGGTCCTGAATTCGGAACAATCGTTAATTCCGTTACTGCCAAGAAAGTCGCTGCTTGAAATTTTTTCGGAGTTCCTGGTGTCAAGCACAAGAGGAAGGGTGACCCGTTTTGTTTTCCTAGCAACACTCCTTGGGGTTTTGTTCAGGGCCTTCTTCAATGATGGCAAGAAAATAATATCCTTCTGTTTTATTACTTTGCTATAGAATACTTGACCACATAAATGATTGGATCCAGAATTTATTCGCTTAATAAGAGTTCTAGATGCCATTCTCGATTTTTGAACTTTCATAACATCTCGCTGAAGCTTTCCCTGATTTAAATTTGTCCTTGCTAGCATTTACAATGTATGAATGTAGAGCCTAGGTGGTGTTTAGATGGATAGAAAGACCAACATTCTCGATCGTGTACGGCTGGGTATGCATTCTTTCCTGAGAGATCGAAGGCAAGATTTCTTCAATAGAAGTTACAAATTGGTATCTTATTTGGTAATGTTCCCGTTTTTCATTCTTTATCTAGGTTTTGATCGTTCTATCAGTTTCTAGATTTGATAGAAACTTGAGATATGGCTGAGAAGAAGTTATAAGCACACAGGTCATTTGAGATGCAAGGATCTTATTACTTATTAGGAATGTAAATCTGGTATCAAGAACTTGAGTGTCCAATAGGCATCAGTCCACAGCCCATGTTACCTTAGCTGAGGTAACACTCAAAGGATATATCCCAAAACCAACACAAGCCAATCTGGTCTCCTTCTGTATGTATTTCATGGTAGTGTAGAATTTTCAAGTGAGAGAAAGGAAGAGGTGAAGGGGGGGAGAGAGAGAGAGAGAGAGAGAGAGAGATGGAGTGGTTAGAACCAAAGAGAAGGGGTCCAGTGTGGAAACAGGGATGGACAGGCCAAACCCTAGGCGGCTCTGTTTCTTCTCCACCACCTCAATTGCTCACCATTTTTGGCATTGTCATTGTCTTGCTTTGGTTTTCTCAGTCAACCACAGGCCATCAAACTCAATTGCACAGGTCAGCTGCCAATTTCCAGCTGCTTCTTTTCTTGTTGCCCATCTTGGTGATTTTCTTCATGTCTTCATATTCCATGTGTGGGCTGATCAACCTTCGATCTTGGCGATCGGCAACCGGGTCGCCTCGACGAGGTGCCTCACCATTGACCATTGCCATTTTGGTTCCTCTCGTTCTGGTTTTGCTTTATTTCCAGTCCTCGTTCCATTGAAAGCTGTTTGAACTATGAATAATAATCAGGATTTGCAGGTCAATCTATGGTATGTAATGGCGACTTTTTTAAGTTTATTATAATATGTAGTAAAATGCAGAAAATTTCTTAAAAAGAGTCTACCTTATTATTTTGTTTCTTCATTCTTTATTTTTCTAATAATTATTAATGAAATTATTAGAAAAAAAAAAAAAAAATCAATTTAGACCCTTTTTTTTTTAATTTATTATTTTTTTTATAGAATTAAAATCTCAAAAACCCACGTGAAAAGACGTATAGTTGTATAATTAAACCGAAAAAAAAATGATTTTTTTTTTCTTTCAAATATTTATATGAATAATTTTTGAAGTCTAACGAAAAGAAAACCATTATTTTTATATAAAAAAAAATTGATAATTGGCTTTGCTGGTGGTGCATTAATGGGAAGAAAACTGTGTAGGAACCACTCAAACGTTACCAACATATCCATTATTATCATGCTAATTGGTTCCATCCACCACCCACCTTTTTTCAATTTTATTTTCTTTTTCTCATACCAACTTCTGTTTCTTTGGTTGAATGTGACTGAATTGACTCATTACCAATAAGCTTCAATTTCAAGTTTAGTTCATCCTTCCCTTATTTCTTAAAGCTATTAATTCTTCAAAGACATATAAATATATATTTATTGATGATAAGATACAGGTGAATGAGAGCTTTTGACATCTAGATAAATGTTTTAAATCAGTTTTTTTGATACTCGAATACGAGAGTTGATATGAAAAAACCAACACTATATTAGAATGAAACTGATCTTATTATTATTCATATCAACTAGGTGTAGCATGTTTGATTTAATCAATAACACAGATCAATAAAGTTTGAAAACTAAAGACATAAATGCTACTAAGCCTAATATTTTTCCCTACTTGTGTACATATTAATGAATAGAAATACAATTCAAAGTTCTAAAGTTTATTGGCATAACATCTATAAATGACTAAATTGATAAGTTAACTATTATTTGTTAAAACCAGATTAAATCCAAAAGGTTCAATGTCAATAGTTGATGGATCATCTAGAAATTCGACTGTTATGGTAAAAAAATCAGATTAAGATCCAAAAAAAATCAATGTCAAGAGTTGATGAAACATATAGAAATTTGAATAATTAAAATCCAGAAAGATCAAGCTTAGAGCAAATAACTAAATTAAACTTTCCGCTTCACATGTCATCTAAGAAGAAACACACATCATCATATCGTATACACCTTCAATCCTTACCACACATCAATCGATCATATTCCTTTAACACGATCATTCATATCACAATCTCATTCTCTTCCACAACAAAAAACAGGTATCACATAAACACCGAACTATAATTTACACGACAACGACAAGTATGATGAAACGCATTTTTAATTAAATTAATTTACCACTTACCACGCGCCACGGCCGCACCGACACTGCATCTTCCAGCCGCGATTGCAAGGGCAGGCATAGTACCTGGATGAAGAATCCACAGACGACAAACAGCGAACAAGAACGAGTAAAATAATCGGAACGGCGAGAAGAGGCCAATTGATTTGGAATTCCGAGAAATCGATTGGTTCGGAGGGGAACAGAGAGGACAATCCGATCAAGATGAAGACTACGGCGAGAAGCAGAAGGACAGGTCCAGGGAGTGGACCGGAAGCGCGAGGTTTACAGCCATAGCAATAAGTCATTTCACGACCTTCGTACCGTCAACAATGGCGATTTACAGAGGAGATTGAAGGTCTGAAAATGGAAGAAGACAGAGACTCAAAGCGAGAGAGAGAGAGAGAGAGAGCGCTAACGAACATTTATAGTGGAGACTGATGGCGTGAATGGACGCCTAATGGAATGAATTGCGTCGGCTATTCTCATTTGCTAATTTGTTGGTTTATTTATTTATTAATTTATTTAAAAAATAAAGAGACGAGATTTTTTACTTAAAATAATAATATTATATCATTAGGTCGTATTTTATTTTTTAATTATTAAATTTCCTATTTTAAGGTTAAATAATAAAATTAATCGTTTATTTCTTATGAACTTTCACCTTTGTCCCATTTTTTTTAAAAATTAATTAATCTATTCAATATAAATAAAAATTTTATTTTCAAGGTTTTAATTTTTAATATAGTAGATCCATAAATTAAAAAATAAATAAATTAAAATTTAATGATTAAATTTGTAATTTTAATTCTTTTTTTTATTTTGTTTATATATAATTTCGGTCAAAATTAACATACAAAAATATTGTTTTTGTTTCACATAAATAAACTATAAATGAATAATAATTTGTTAAAAAGATTATTTATTGGAAGTTTCCTTTATTAAGCAAAATTTAAAAGTAATTAAATATTTAATTTACATTATCTTAAATTTAATAATGATTATCTACATAAACCTATTTTTTAAGGCTAAAAACACCCAAATATAATAGATTTAAAAATTTTAATCCGTTAATTTTTACAATTTTAAATATTATTAGTTAAATTAATATTTTTTATTATGAATTATAATTTTTTTTAATTTAATTGGTTATTAATAATTTATGTTCAATTGTTCGAAATAAATTTTATACAAAGTTGAGTATATTAGTTATATTAATCATATGTTGGTTATCAAAATATAAAATTAATTTATAAAATATAAAGTATATTAAATATATAATTAGAAAAATAGGAATCAAAATTAAAAATTTTGGTATATTTGCAAATCTAAAAAAAGAAAAAAAAAAGGGGTCGAACTTAATGGGTCAAATGCTTTGATGACCCGACCCGATAACCCGATTTGGCCAACACCTATTCGCAATTTTTTTTCCCCTCAAATCTCAAAGAGCTGGTAGCGTCGAAGTTCATCGTCCGCGGTTCACCTGTAGATCCCTTCGTCGGTTGGACGACGCAAAAACCTAAACTTCACCGGAAGATCAACCTGCCGCCGCCTTCGGTCAGCCATCTCATGAGGCCGGCAAGAAATCCGATCCACATCGTGTCGGTATGGGTCCAGCGACAGCCGCCGAAGGTGAAGGCCTTTTTGGCCGTCGTGCTTGGCATTGTGGCTCTGATGGCACTTCGATTCATCGTTCATGATCACGACAATCTATTTGTCGGTGCTGAAGCAGTGCACTCCATTGGGATATTGGTTCTCATCTTTAAGCTCACGAAGGAGAGAACATGTGCTGGTAATCCTTGAATTTTAGTGGTAAAATGCCCTTAGCTAATTATTTTCTGGAGATGAATTTATGATTTGTCATTCGAAATGACCAATAAGTGAAATTGTTTGTCGAAATTTGGATCATCATGGATTCGGAATTTATGCCTTTGTCCAATTAAAAGATTAACCTTCATGGGATTTGTTAGGGTGTCTATCGGTTCTCTAATCCTTCATTCATATGATTCTTTTGCACAGGCAGCAATTTATAAGTTCAATTTAGAGTGATGTAATTGTAATTGTAATTTTGTGAACTCTCATGCACAAGTTCTAATCTCGTAGAAATTTAGGCCCCATTTGGTTTTTTTTTTTTTTTGAAAACTAAGCTTATAAACATTTCTTCACCTTTTGATTCCTTTATTTTAATGTCTACATTGTAAGAGCGTTTTCAAAATTCAAGCCAAGTTGTTTTAAAAATTTGGTTAAGAATTCAATTGTTTACTTAGAAAAGATGAACATGATAATTGAGAACTTGTGAGAAAACAAGCACAATTTTCAATAACCTAAAACCAAAAAACTAAATGGTTATCAAATAAGACCTTAGTTTTTTTTTTTGGTTTCCATGTCATTTAAGTTATGTTAGTTTTGGTTTCCCTTGCAAATCACGTTGTTTGGAATCAACTGGGTAATCCTGTTGCTTCTTTGTTCTTATTTATTGCTCTGGATGTTCTCTATAGCGGAACCTATTATGATTTTGCAGGAATATCGCTCAAGTCTCAGGAATTAACAGCTATCTTCTTGGCCGTGAGGTTGTATTGTAGTTTTGTTATGGAGTATGATATACACACGCTATTAGATTTAGCAACACTGGCCACAACCCTCTGGGTGATATATATGATCCGTTTCAAACTTAAGTCGAGCTACATGGAGGATAAGGACAACTTCGCATTATATTTTGTGGTAAGGTTCTGTTTTTTAAGTTCCTTCTTCCCAATCTTTGAGAGAAACTAACCAATTGGATTTTAAATTGGCCTCGCCAAATATATAAAAGTTTATTTCTTTTCGATTTTCTATTAACCTCACGAGTTCTTTTCTCCAAGAAGCTATTTCATTGATGTTTTCTTGTGGCGGTTGAAACATCAAAAACTTTTGGTAATTTTTGTGCAGGACTAGTGAGTTGGATGCGTATTGAATGTGGCTTATTAAACATCTTGCCTTTATATTTTGGATGCAGATAGCACCCTGTGCTGTATTGGCTTTACTCATTCATCCATCAACTTCTCATTACTTTGTTAACAGAGTTTTCTGGGCATTTTGTGTGTATTTGGAAGCTGTTTCAGTGTTGCCCCAGTTGCGAGTGATGCAGAACACTAAGGTATGATATTGGTTAATGAAACGAATTTACTTGCCTTACAAAACTACAAATTTGGTGAGGAGTTAATGCAAAACTTTTCCCCCTCAACTTTCAGATCGTCGAACCGTTTACTGCTCACTATGTATTTGCATTGGGTATTGCAAGATTCCTTAGCTGCGCTCATTGGGTTCTCCAGGTTTGATTTGTCTATAATTCCTCTTTGTTCTAGCGCTGGTTTGTATCTGTACTTACTTTGTTATTTATAATACTATAGGTAAAAATTTACTGAGAAAATCTGCACTCGTGATATTTTATTGCTCTGGTTTCTTGTTCTTCAACTTTGTTGGAATTAACCCAAATCGAAATGAATTCATATTAATTGGACCTACCATATTAAAGCTCTTTATAACTTATTGTCCATATTTTGTTATTTTTCTGTTTACAAAATCACTTTTGTGATTTGCTATGGATGAATGATGCCATTGCTTTCTATTCTATCTATATTCAGGTCTTGGATAGTCGTGGACATCTTCTCGTAGCTCTTGGTCATGGTTTATGGCCATCTATGGTTCTGATCTCAGAAATTGTGCAGACTTTCATCCTAGCTGACTTCTGTTACTATTATGTGAAGAGGTTTGCGCTTGTTTTTTATTTGGTTATTTCGATCAATAACTTTTCATCGATGCTAAACTTTCTGTCTTGAAATTTTGCAGCGTTTTGGGGGGACAGCTCGTCCTCCGACTCCCTTCTGGAGTGGTGTGACCGAACAGATGTTGTGCCATGTGCCTTTTTTGTCCATAGCCAGGCCAGGTTCTTTTCTTGACATGCTTGTGGGTATGTGGTTGATATCGTTTTATGACCTGAAATCACCTTGGCTGAATTGTAAAGTTGAACGTTCAAGAAGATTAATGATATATCAAATTTCACTACTTATTGTAGAAGTCTCATACACCCTTAGAAGTTCATTGCTTGCTTGGTTGGTAACGTGGAAGTGTGAAATCTGGGGATTGGGTTTGGTGTATAAATGAATGAACTTCAACCACAAACTCGTTTGTTTGCCCTCGACTATGAATTTCCTACATTCCTCCACTTCATGTACGACTTTCTTCCTCCTACCCAACTGACCTAGCACTTAGATTCTTAATTCTTGATTCTTGGTTAAAAGCTCAAGTCCACCGCTGACACAAGTCCACTGCTGACAGATATTGTCTTTTTTGGGCTTTTCATTTTAGGCTTTCCCTTAAAGTTTTTAAAATGCATTATCTAGGTAGGTTTCCACACTATTATAAAGAGTGTTTCGTTCCTTTCTCTCACTAATATAGGATCTCACATTTGACTAAGATGAAGTAAATGCATTTCAACCAAAAGAGTTGTGGTCCATCAAACTATAGACTAGAGCCAACTTGATGTCCATTTTTTCCTTTTTCAAGAGTTTCACGATGGAGCAGAGTAGATGAACTTTCCCTTCAACATTAAACAAGCCTGTGTCAAACAAAAAATTATTTTTGTTAAGAAAAAACCTCAAAAGAATTTATCCATCGGGTCAAATGGTTGTTCCGTGAGAATCGTCGAGATGCAAGCAAACTCGTTCGGACACTCACGAACATTAAAAAACCCCATAGAACAGGCACAACTCCTCCATATTTGTATATTTCTGCAGCTTTAAATTTCTCTGCAGGTAAAACAAATCCCACAGAAACCAGAAAACTAGAATGAAGCATACATTGTTGCATCTGGCTCCTCGTACTCATATAGGAAAAATGAGCTCACTTCATGCTTGCTTAAGCAAGTATGAAGCATGCTCAAGTGTTTGGGTATTCCTTTATGTGAGCCTGTTCCATGCTTGCTTGCAAGCATGAAAAATGCCCTTTTAAACAAATTTCCTTGCTCACGAGCTTTTTCGTGCTCGTATTAATCATCCCTCAAGGTTGAAATTGTATGAAGAATAGCGTGAATATCGATTACTCGAGCTCGAAGTTCCTTTGTGCTCACATAAGTGAGCATGGAACCTGCCCATGTGATAATATTCTCATATAGAACGATGAATAAACATTGAGTTTTTTCTATAACAAATTCTTTTGCAATATTCTTACAATCTCACTTTAAATGAGCATTAAAAAGGTTTTGCTGACCTTATCTGGATTTAGTTTATTATTATCTTCATAATTTTGTATATGTTTACGTAGGTATGTGTAAGCAGTTTCAAAGAACATTCTTTATTAAATAATTTTTTTTAGGAGGAAAATACTAATTTTGTATATGTTTATGTAGGTATGACTTTATTACAAGATTTAAAAATATACCTATGAAATTTTAAAAATAATCCTTATAAAAAAAAGTTTAAAGATATCAATGTTGTTTTTTTTAAAGTTTATGAGTATTTTTTAAACGCGACACATTCTATATACATAATAATGGTATTTTGAACTTTTTAAAAAAGTTTAAAAGCGTTTTTAAGTGAGCTCTTAGGGAAGATCAGCTTGTTATCCCTAGAGTAACTTTTATCTGTAGATTGTAGGCGGCAACTCGCTTGCATGAAGCTGAAATCACTAATATTTTTGAAACATTTATTAAAATTTGAGTGTATTTTTTTTACATAGAAAAGTATTAACACTTTTGCATACAAATTTAACCGATAAGATTATTTTTGAACTTTTAATATATTTTTTTAGTTTAAAAATATTATAAAAACTTTTAAAACATCAAACTATTTTTATTAATTTAGCCTAAAATTAAAAACCTTTCCCTTCTCTCTCACATGCAATCCACATGCTCATAAACTTTGATTTTAAATATAAATAAACGTCTATTATTATTAATAATAATTCTCTTTTTTTTTTTCTTTATAAAAATGAGATAAAGACAAGAAAATGGGAGATTTTAAGGGCATCAAGACAGACACGATATGACAATTCCAACGATTAGAAATACCTTATCCAAATAGAATATACTCCCACATATACATATTATAATACGAGCATATTATAAATTCGAAAAAGAATTTTCATTTCAAAATCTCAATAATAAAAAAAACAAAAAAAAACACGACTTTAATCATTTAAAATCAATTTAATGTGTATTAATTATACTTAAACTCAATTAAATTAAATGTCAACTCTATTAAATAAACAAATCATTAAAAAAAAAAGAATAGTATTTAAAACCACCAAAATTGATTGATTGATCAAAGCAATGCTTCCTTGTTAGCAAGAGAACAATGAATATTCTATGCTAAAGGACAAACAAACAAAGCTTGTCTGTTTATCAATTTGAGTGCCTAATTTTAGGAGCCGACAGGTCTTGGTTGGATGCCATCAATGGCGGCCACTGGACCTGCCGAGGAGGAGGGGCTTGCTTTGCCGGCTGGCGACGGAGGAAGCTCTGGTGGAGATCACGCCTCCTTTCTCTCCACCTTTCTTCTTTACATTGGTGCCCACGAGCTTTTCTCGCCACAGGTTTGCTTCAGTTCCATCAAATATTTTATGCCCTCTTTCACCTCATTTTTCTTTCAATTATATGTTCTTCCAGAAGGGTAAAATCGTCTTTGGTGACCCGAAATTCGGATATATATACCACCATAATGATTAGTTTAAATTACCCATTTAATTCATGCTTATTGATTTTATTTATTTATTTTATCGGTAAAGTTATATCTAATATATTCAGACATATTTGACTTTTTTTTTTTTTTTTTAAATAATTAAGGAATTTAAGTTTAATCTCTAAACTTTTGTTCCATTTAATCTAAAAAAAATTATGTGGGTAGCAATTTTTTAATATATTTTTAAATTAGTAATAATTTAATTTTAATTTAGTTGGTTGATTTGTGAGGATAAGATATTTTATTAAATCTTAAATTAAATTTTAAGATTAAATAATATATTTTTAAATTTGTAATAATTTAATTTTAATTTCGTTGGTTGATTTATGAGGATAAAATATTTTATTAAATCTTAAATTAATTTTTAAGATTAAATAGTTATGTTTTGTGATTTATATTTAGCTAAATTAATAAAAAAATATTTTTAAAAGTTTAGATAAGACAAAAAAAAAAAATATCATGGAACTTTATATAAAAAATATTTTTTAATTTTTTTATAATATTTTAACAAAAACTATTGTGTTTTAAAAATACCAACCTTTTTAAAGTTTAATTAATACTCTTCAATTTTTTTTTAAAAAAATTAAAATATATTATTAAAAATTTTAAAAATAATATTAATATACTTTACTTTTTTAAATAAAAGTTCAATTTTTTTTTCAATAATCTGTCTATCCATTACCACTAAATTTTTTATTATTACCTCGTGATATTAATAAAGGGTATTTTTGGAATATTTTTGGAATATTTTTGGAACGTGATATTAATGAAGGATATTTTTGGAACGTGATACTATCCAACTTTATTTTCTAAATTTTTTAAAAAGTTTTAGAGTATTTTTAAAGATATATATTTTTTTAAAATTAAGAGTAAAAAATGACGTGTCAATTTTAAACACAGATGTGGAAAGCGGCCATGACAGAGTTGGTAGCAACAGCCTTGCTGGTATTTTGCTTAACAACTTCCATCGTCTCGTGCTTGAAATCCAACGAATCAGATCCAAAGCTCTTAATCCCAATCGCCGTTTTCATCATCCTCTTCCTCTTCCTCCTCGTCACTTTCCCTCTCTCCGGCGGTTTCATGAGCCCCATTTTCGCCTTCATCGCCGCCCTAAGAGGCGTCATAACCTTCACTCGCGCCGCCGTCTACATTCTCGCTCAATGTCTCGGCTCCATCATTGCCTTTCTCCTAATCAAGGACGCAATGAGCCCCGATGTTGCCGACAAGTACTCTCTCGGCGGCTGCACCATCCATGGCACCGGCGACACCCCTGGCATCGGTATCGCCACGGCTCTAGTTCTCGAATTCGCCTGCACCTTCGTGGTTCTCTATGTCGGAGTGACGGTGGTGCTCGACCAGAAGATGAGCGAGCGGCTCGGTCTGCCGATGGTGTGCGGAATGATCGCGGGGAGTTCGGCGGTGGCGGTTTTCGTGTCGACGACGATTACAGGGCGGGCTGGGTACGGTGGGGTGGGGCTGAATCCGGCGAGGTGTTTAGGGCCGGCGGTGTTGAGAGGAGGACGGTTGTGGGAGGGGCATTGGGTGTTTTGGGTGGGGCCGTTTGCGGCGTGTGTGGCTTATTATGGATTTTCGGTCAATTTGCCGACGGCGCCGTTGGTTGGAGCGAAGGGGGATATCGGGATTTTGAAAATGGCCGGCAGTTGTTGGCGGTGGCGCCGCCGCCGGAGGTTGGAAGAAAAGTTAGGGCAAAATGTTTAAATCTGAAATTGAATGGAAAAATGAAAAAAAAAAAAAATGTAAACTTTAAAAAAATTTACCTTAATTTAGTTTTTAATTTTGTGAATTTATTACTTTTAAAATTACAAATTTACTCATTAAATTTTTTTAATTCACCCAGTAAAATTTAAATTTATATCTTATAAATCAATAAATTTATACTAATTTTAAAATTTTAAAATTTTAGCCGAAACAAAATTAAAATTTTAGAAATTACTTATAATTTAATATTTATTAAACTATACTTAAAATTACTAATTAAAAATATTTTTAATAAACTCATCACTTTTTAAAATAAAATTTAACATTTTGATTCTAAATATTTTGATTTGAACAGATTATATATGGGATAATAAATTTTTAAATATTTGAACTTAATTAAATAATTTTGTTTTTTTTTTATAAATATTTTCTGGGAAATTGGCTGAAAATTAGAATTTTTGTTTTATCGTCTCGTTATTACACGACAACCGCAACAGAGACTGATATACAATTATTCTTGGAAAACAAAAACTGTTTTTTTTTTCATTATTACCCAAAAATACAAAAATAATAAGGAAAATTCCACGTCAGCACGAAGTGGATCAGCCATAAAACGAACCAAGCGGTTTTTTTTTTCATTATTCCCCAAAAATGCAAAAATAATAAAGAAAATTCCACGTCAGCACACAGTGGATCAGCCAAGCGAAAGCAAGCTCCATACTACCACTGGTACACATTCTCACACAACGACGCTTCTCTCTCTCTATCCTCTGTTTAATTCATCGATTCCATTTCTCTTCATTCTCTGTTTCGCTGTTCCATTCTTTCATGGAGGTCACCTTCTCTTCCAAGCCTCAATCATTGATGTTCAATCCATGTCTTCCTGTCAATTCTTCTTCCTCCTTCTCCTACTCTCGGCTCCGCTTCGTTCGCCGGCAATTCCTTGGCGGTGGTCATAATCTCCGCCCGCCAGATTCCTTGTGCACTCGTCGGAAGTGCAGGAAGGTTGGCTTGTTTGTTCAGTCTCCGAGGTACATTTTCCGAGCTACGTTGAGTTCGAATCCGGCTCTCATCGTTGTTGCTGTGGTTACCTTCTCTGCTGTCTCGTTCATCTACATGCAACTCAATAGGAGGAAGAAGAATGCGGTTGAGGTACGGTGGAAGAATCGATTTGGAATTACTTCGTTGTTGTTGTTTTCTTGTTCGCAATTTGGTAAATGCTTTTTTTTTTCCGTAGCTGCACTAGGAAAATTAATGGACACATTCAAGATTCAAGAGAATGATTCTTGTTGTCTATCTCGCATTGCTTCGTTCATTTTAAGTCGTGTTTTCTCGTAGGCGAGGTATAATAGGATAATTCAGTTGATCGAGAGATAGATCAATGCAACAGCTGCAACCATGGTTTTACAGTTGACAATTTACTTAGAATTACATCGAACTGAAAGCAGCATTTCGCTGCAAAGTTAATTTTTATTGTTGTTCGATGAACTTAATGGCACATCACTGTTTCTAATATTTGATAATTGAGTAAGCTTTATTAACAATCTACTGAATCCTTAGTTTCACTCCTTGAAGATGCTTTTACTCACGTCATGGAATTTTTATAATATTTAGTCCATTATTTTTGGAGCAAATCATGGTATTCGAAGTCTCATGCAATAAATCTGAATGTAAATTGACGTCTGTGATTTTCATGGGCTCAACAATTTAGTTTGTTTGATTGATTTATCAGCCATTGTATTTTGGAGATAACGTGTTCTCTGGATCTGGTACCAATCACAGCGTTCCCAACCTACAAAGCTTGCCTTATCTCAACTAGGTAGAGACATCAACTGGTCTGCCGATGGTGAGATAATGGGCTTTAGGGAGCACCATGGCGTCTTTTTAGAGCAGAACATAGCCATTAAGGATAGAACTGAAGAGAGAAGTTATAATGGGGAAGAAGAGACTGTTCTGCAGCTTCAAAAATCTGTTCTGTCACATGAGGCCAGTGTCACCGAATCATTGCAGCCATCTGTTTCTGAAGTTACTACTTCTAAGGATAGTGATTCTCTGTTTTCAGATGAAAGTGAAGCGGCAGATCTTTCTCTTCTTTCTGATATATTTGAACCTCGCGTCCTGCAGCCTCTTATGTTTCCCAATGACATGACTGACTTAAAACTGAACGGATCTCATGTCAAATCCCACTCTGACTTGCCTGTTGTGGTTGATGCAACGGAGCTTCCACCTGTTGCTGGTCCTTTATGTAGTGTATATAATCCAGTGACTCAACATTTCCAAGCAGATGGTGGGCCTGTAAAAGTGGAAATATTTACCAGTTCCAACTTTCTAATTGAAGAACCTGCTAGAGAAGATATTTACATGTTCTATGAAGACACAGAGTCAAGTAGTCAAACGGAAACTTCTCGAACTTCTCATCTATACAACCAAAATTTTTCTTCAGTGATGATTAATGGTGTCTCGAGAGGAGCAGAATTAGTACCAGAGGATTCTCTGCACATTGCAGGTAGTGGCTACAATAGGATCATGATGGTCTTACCTTGTTCCTTTGAATAGGCAGGAAATATGATTTTATTTCTTATATCCCAACATTATTTCCTTAAAAATCTTTGCATCTCCTTATTCCATTTTTCAATTCAGTAGCGAATGTTTTTACAACTCAGGGTATGTTCAAAGAAATGTACCTGTTCCATATAAGGAAGGTTCTTCAGGAAACAGAAAAATATCTGGAGGCAACGACATTTCAAGATATGGGAAAGGAAAAGAACCCAGTCTGCATAAAGGAAAAGTTGTGAATGGGTTGCCCTGTCCAAATCAGAAGCATGTTCATTACAAAAATCTTCATGTAGATCAATTTAAATCCTACAATCAATGCCTGAAAGGTGGAAGGTAAGTTTGTTTCTCTTTCATGTATTGTGCAGTCAATATCACTCCTCTGCTGTCTCATGTTGTATGGTTGATGATTTACATTAAGATTATTTTGAAATGAAGGAAATAGGGGAAAAAAAAAAAAAAAAAAAAAATCCAGGATACCCCTCATTCCTCAATCACAATAGGTCTGCATTGCTTTGTATGTTCAACTGTTTCTGAAAATCTTTGTAACTTATTTCTTATTTGTGGTTTTTTCAGGTTGCCCGAGTGTATCAAAATACTTCAAGACATGGAAAAAGAAGGCTTATTGGATATGAATAAGGTAAAATGTGATGAATTTTTTAGAATCAATTTTTTAGATCTGAATTACAACTAATTTAACCAGTTTTCTGGCTCTAGATTTATCATGGGAAGTTTTTCAATATTTGCAAGACTAAAAAGGCTGTTCAGGAAGCTTTTCAGTTCACCATACTTATTCCAAATCCCACGTTGAGTACATTTAACATGCTCATGTCTGTATGTGCAAGTTCTCAAGATTCTGACAGTAAGTTAATGTATTCTTTAATATCATTTAACTACTTCTGTCTGGAAACAATCTCAGTGTTCATCTATTTACAACCATCATTCTTTTAGGGTGCATAATTTATGCATTGTAAATTTAGGCGCTTTTCAAGTCATGCGGCTTGTTCAGGAGGCTGGAATGAGAGCAGATTGCAAACTATACACTACTTTAATCTCAACATGTGGCAAAAGTGGAAAAGTGGATGCAATGTTTGAAGTATGGTTTCTTTCATTTTGGCTACCTGTTCTTAGATTTCATTAATGCTTAGTCTATCTCATTTGGGCTTTCTTTATGTACTTCCAATACACATTTCTTACACGTAATGAAGCTTCTATTGATTTATTGATATGTCATCTTGCACTACTGAATTTTGTAAAAATACTTTTACCTCCTGTTATTGATATCCGTTTAACTCAACTCTATTTGGAAAGAAAATGTACTGATTTTTCAGTTCTTTAAACAATGACTGTTGAAGTATTTGTCTTTCCTGTCAGTCTGAAATTCTGCTAGCAGCGAATTTGAATATCACTCATTCATATAATTGCTCCATCTGACATCTTAACTACTTCCTCCAATACTGAACAAGATTTTCCTTTTTATTTTAACTTTTGCTTCTTCAAAATTATGGAACATGCTTTTAAATTGTTCCTCCTCTTTCTTTTGTTGAATGAATGAAATTTTTTTATGTTTCAACATGAGTTTCCTGTTTTCATTGAATATCCTGAGATTTTTGCTTCTAGGTATTCCATCGAATGGTTAATACTGGAGTGGAACCTAATGTTCACACATATGGGGCACTTATTGATGGTTGTGCAAGAGCAGGTCAAGTCGCCAAGGCATTTGGCGTGTATGGAATAATGAGGTCAAAGGTATGACCACAGATCTTGTCGTTCCTTTTTTCTCATTTTATATGGTCTTATCTGTTACTTGTATATGTGGATATTCAAACGAAGGCATGCAACATATTCTATCATAAAGCTGAATGTTCACTTTGTATTCTAACAAAAATAAGAATTCTTGCTAATAAGGTATTCTGTGCAGTAGAACGTGAAGCCAGACAGAGTTGTATTCAATGCACTTATAACTGCATGTGGTCAGTCAGGAGCGGTGGATCGTGCTTTTGATGTGCTGGCGGAAATGGGGGCTGAGCTACATCCTATAGAGCCTGATCATATTACAATTGGTGCTTTGATCAAGGCATGTGCAAATGCTGGTCAGGTATGTTTCATCAAATTAAAGATTTCTTGCTGTTATTCAATTCCTCTCTCTCTCTCTCCAGTTAGGTTGATGATGTTGGTTTTAAGGGCAGAAAAATCATGCATTTTTTATAGGTTGATCGGGCAAGAGAAGTGTATAAGATGATCCATGATTGTAAGATTAAGGGCACACCAGAGGTTTACACCATTGCTGTTAATTGTTTCAGTCAATCTTGTGATTGGGACTTTGCTTCCAGTGTATATCAAGATATGACCAAGAATGGAGTACAACCTGATGAGGTATGTAATAGAGATGGAGTTAAGTACATCTTGCTTGGATCATGGATGATTCAGAATAGAGACAATAAGTTAGCATCTCAACGTTTTTTTTTTCTTTTTGAATATTTATGTTGGAGTGGTTTCAGATTATTAAACGACTGATCTGGCTGTAACATGTGGAAAAGTTAGAAGAAAGAATTCTTTCAAGTTTTTTGGACAGTCTTCTGTATGTACTGTTGTATCAGCTGGTTTTTGATTCGTACAGGGTGTGCTGATTCTAGTATTTAATATTTCATGCAGATTTTTCTCAGTGCATTAATAGATGTTGCAGGCCATGCTGGTAAGCTGGATGCTGCCTTTGAAATCTTAGGAGAAGCCAAGACACTGGGGTTAAGTGTTGGCATTGTGTCATATAGTTCGCTGATGGGTGCCTGTAGCAATGTGCGTGTTTTAATTGTTTTCTTTTTTGTTCAATATTGACAAGCATGCTGGAAATTTTTAGATTTATCTAAAGAGGTCTGACCTTATACATTTCACTTGATTTTTTTTTTTTTTTTTTTTTTTTTTTTTTTTTTTTTTTTTTTTTTTTT
>NW_019272025.1:2639388-2670456 GCF_002738345.1 Cucurbita maxima | reverse complement strand
TTTTTTTTTTTTTTTTTTTTTTTTTTTTTTTTTTTTTTTTTTTTTTTTTTTTTTTTTTTTTTTTTTTTTTTTTTTTTTTTTTTTTTTTTTTTTTTTTTTTTTTTTTTTTTTGTATGAATTGATTCTATCTCACTCTCTTGGAAATGCTTAGTTCTCTTTTTGTGGTGTTTTGATAGTCAGTATTGTTTTTGCATTTTTAAAAAAATATTATTTAATTATTTTTCTAAAATTTATGTAAAGTTTGATATATTACGAACTCTATCCTGACTTCAAAAGCTTCCTTTTAGGTTCCTATAATCATATTTTTTTTCCACATATGATACTGGTAATATGAATGTATAAAGTATATTTTGACAGAGTATAGCTCACCATTTGTTGCTATTTTATTTATGGAAGCATCTGTGCTGTATTGGCACCAACATATTTTTCCTTAAGGCTCTAATAGTTGACTACGGAGTGTAATTGAGTATTAATATTTTGTGTTACCGAATTAACTGTGACAATAAAAAACTTCCCAATCATTGTTTCAGGCTAAAAACTGGCAGAAGGCGTTGGAACTGTATGAGGATCTCAAGTCTATGAAATTGAGGCCAACTGTTTCAACTGTGAATGCACTAATAACTGCACTGTGTATGTCCCTTTTTACTACCTTCTATGCTCAATATTCTGATGGAAGTTCGTTATGATTTATCATACTTAAACATAAGCCTCATGTCATCACTTTTTCAGCTCTGGTATTCTAAATTTCTCTAAAATTTTCTTTTTTGTCAAAATACATTTTTAATCTTTGTATTGACTTTCGGTCCTTATCCTTTTTTCTTTTTTGTAATGATTTAGTACTCAGTAGTTTTAAAAGTTCAATGATTAAGCTCCCAACATTAAAGAATATTCTTGAACTAACAATTTACCCTTATCTTGGTTGTGAATTTTTTTAATAATACCCTTAATTAACTTTTGTTATTGCTGTGCACATCTTCTGTTTCTTGGCTCATTGAAATAATCGATCTTAAAAACACATCCTTAGATTACTACCCATCTTGGGATGTCTAAGGATTTGGTTATTATATCTATGAAAAATATAGAAATTAAATTGTAATGAAAAAGTTATAGTAGAACAAAATATTACGAGACACACGAGGGATTAAAAATGTATAATAACCATTATTTTACACAGTTTATGCACGAACCAAAATTTCTCAAGGGGGAAGGAAATATTATGCTAGTTGGATGGTGAGTTTTTAGGTGGTTCGGAGCTGTAAACATCTTTTGAGTCTACTAAAGTCATTATCAAATTTAGCACCAGTGGCAGCCACATCCTGAATTCAGCTTCCCTTGAGTTTCTAGGAATGATATGGGCTCTAAGTAGACCAGGGAACTGGATTAGAGCCTAAGAAATTACAAATTCAGTGATAAAACGTGAATCTTCGTGATTCCCAGCCCAGTTTGAATCTAAAAGTGTTTTGGACTTCAGAAATTGATTATCATTTTAGAATAAAAGCTCAGAATTCAATCAGCTCCCAAGTTACCGAAAGAATGCATTTAACAATGATGAGCCAGGTCGAAGCAACAAATTCAATTGTCAATTAATGAGATGTGGAACATTCAGTGCATATATACTTCAATTTCAACTAATTACAACTAACAATTATCTACAGTTAAAATAATGTGCATTGCTTCTATAAGATAGCATTAGAATTTCACCTCCAGGTGATGGGGAACAACTACAAATGGCTATGGATATTCTAACTGAAATGAAGGGATTAAAACTCTACCCAAACAACATTACATACTCCATACTTACGGCAGCAAGTGAAAGGTGAGTACAACTGGCTTAGTTTTATTTCAACGACCTTAATTTAATCCTTTTTCTCATAGCATCTTGTTCTCAATTATCTGTAGGAATGACGATTTAGAAATTGCCATCATGCTCCTCTCTCAAGCCAAAGAGGATGGGATTGTGCCAACCTTAACTATGTATAAGCGCATAATTGGTAAGTCAATAGAAATCAATTGTCTACACCTGTTTGTTTTTTTTATAATTTCCCAACTGTAATAGTCTGATGACCAACTGTTTATGAACAACAATATGCATTTTTCTTTTATATGGATTTTTCTATTTGTAAAGAAGAATAAAAGAATGCACGTCTTTTCAACTTATCATGAATTTTAACTACCTTTTCTGTCTCTGATTCTGATGCCCTACATTTCCGAGTTTCAAGTATATTTTCTGGCTTATATCTTCTGAAAAGCTACTTTTAATTAGTTAGCTTTTTTTGCATCTTCAGCTAATCTTCATTCTGATCTTTTCGATGGCATGCATGTGCTAAAGAAGAAATGCTACACCTGCCCTTGATAGACTACTCTTATCGCTTTAGTTAATTAGTTAGTTTCTTTTTTATATTTTTGACCAATCCTTAATCTGATATTTTTGAAGGCATGTGTTTACGAAGAACTGCAGAGCCCTTTGCCCTTGATAGATCACTTTTGTCACATGACTCTAAACTGCCTCAAGTCAATAGTAAGTGGTATGACTCTTCGACTTTTGTAATCCATTTACTAGGGTTGTTTTTTAGTCAACTGAAATATTATGTGGGCTTCTTATCTAATCATCTTATGGTCCTTTAATATTAACAATCATAAACCACTACTTGTGAGATTATTCACCATTCAAAATATTTTTCCTCAGGACAGCACAGGCCTTAATGGTGTACCGGGAAATACTTGAAGCCGGAATTGTTCCTAGCATTGAAGTTTTATCTCAAGTTTTGGGGTGCTTGCAGATTCCTCATGATCCCGACTTAAAAAGAAGACTCATAAAAAACATAGGAGTATGTGCTGACTCATCAAGATATTCAAATCTCTGCTCCTTGATAGATGGCTTTGGTGAATATGACCCTCGAGCATTTTCACTGTTGGAGGTCTGTCCAAATATGAAGCTGGTTCCATAATCTTGCTGAAAATTTTCAAATTCTTAAATCTTTGGAGAGATCTGATTTTCCTTTTATATGTACCCCAACAAAATATAGGAAGCTGCTTCACTTGGAGTTGCTCCTTTTGTATCCCTCAAAGGAAGTCCTATTATTGTAGATGTCAAGGAGTTGCACATTCATACAGCTGAGGTAAGATTGTTTCTTCACCTAGCAAATTGAAGTTACCAGTTATTATTTAATTGGGAAATTATGTAGCCCTTTGGAATTATTAAGCACTAGAAAAAAACTATACTTACCTGTATTGAACTTTGTATTAGGAATCCACTGATTCTCGAGTTGTAAAAAGTAAACATTTTACTTATGAAATTTAAAAATAGTTTTAGATGACCCTTAAAATTCAGTAGAGACCAGGCAGTTGACTGTACATAAATGAGATATCCTTTTAACTGGGTGGTAGTGGGGCGTCTGCCAAAGAAATGTAGACACCTCAAAAATCTTCGCACAGCCACTGATTAGAAAATGGCTAGTTGCATAGGGACCTATTAAATCGTTACTTACCGGACTGGTTATTAGCCATTTGTGAGCAAGCCAGTACAATTTTCAAGGCAGTAACCCTTGATTCTCATCATGCTCGCTCAATCAACAATTCCATCCCCATGTCCCGACTTCTTGTGTTCTTGTACATCCTTCAGGGAGGGGTTCTTTTTTGTTCATCCGGGTGAAGGTGTCCCTTTGTCTTTGGTGGCAGCTACACACTTAACATAAATTCATATTTGGTCAAGAGGGTGCGAGAGAGGAAAAGAGTATGGGTTTAGGAAGAAGAGGGCGTAGCTGGCAAGTCTTGGTTTTGACAGATTCTCTCTTTCAGCTGTCTTAAGTTTTCTGCCCAAGAGAAGAGGTGACTGATGAATCCCATAAAGTGCGAAAAAGATTAAAAAGAAAAATGGCACCTGCATTGAAATAACATCACAAGATTTTTCAGTTTTCGTTGATTTTGCAATTTTAGTTGGTTTTTTGTTTCTGAATGTTATGGAGGTGAAAAATGGCAGCAGTCAATTTTCTATTTTATTGCTTGTTTTTCTTTGTGCGGATTCAAGTGGTCCTTTTCTGCTTGTAAAAATACATATTAGTCTTGGTTAAATCAGTATTGATGATCCTATGAGTTTTGCCTTTCCGTTTACTTCCAACAGTTTTAACTAACACAATCTTTTGAGTAGAATATGTTCAACATGAGTGAAAAGCAATTCACAAATAGTATCATACATGACTGAAAGTGTTATTAAAATCCTGCCAGGTTTACCTCTTGACAGTTTTGAAAGGTCTCAAACATCGGCTTGCCGCTGGTAAATGTCATACGCATTTTTAGTCTTTCATCTTCTAGTTACTAATGCACACGGTTATTATTTGTTGTTTACAATAGCACAAACCCATTCATATTGTTTTTAACTTCTTGATAAGATTGTTGCAAAATTAAATGGATTTTAACCACTTTGCTTCTTCCTAGTATTACTGGCCATCAAATTAGAAAACTTTCATGACGTTGATGCTAGATTTTAAGATATTTTTCAAGGGTTCATATAAATATATATATATATATATATATATATATATATATATATATATATATATTATTATTATTTTTTTTTCTCTTTTTTGAGTCGTGCATCTTCTCATGTATAACTATTTTAATTTTCTGCTTTAAATATTGAAGTAAAAGATCTCTACAACTTCACTTTTTTGGGACCATAATAATTTGTCGTGTTGAAATTACTATATGAGATCTTTTTTACTCAAAAGGATAAAGTTATTGTTATTATTCTGAAAAAGGAGATACTTAACACTAGTCGAGGGTAGGGAGGTCTAGTAATTGTTGTATTCTGATTAAATTTCTTTTGTTCAGGTTCAAGGTTACCGAACATAATGATCTTAATGCCAAATGAGACGACGCAAGTTCTCTCTTCCAATGGGGAGAGAACCATTAACCTTGCGGGAAGGTGAAAAGATCGAAACTTATGAAATCAAACTAGGTTTCTTTTGCCTGCTTATTTTGCTTTCTGAGCCAAGAGTTCTAAAATAGAATGCAACTTGACAGTCTTCCCACCTAATCGGAAGTTTCAGCTTGTAAAGATGCTCCTGGTTGACCTTTTTCCCCCTCACGGATGAAATCACGGATGAAATGATCTGTGAGATCCCACATGGGTTGGAGAGGAGAACGAAGCATTACTTGTAAGGGTGTGGAAACCTCTCCCTAACAGACGCGTTTTAAAACCGTGAGGCTGACGGAAATATGTAACGGGCTAAAGTAGACAATATCTGTTAGCAGTAGGCTTGGGCTGTTACAAATGGTATCAGAGCCAGACACCGAGCGGTGTGTCAACGAGGATGTTAGACCCCCAAGGGGGTGGATTGTGAGATCCCCACATCGGTTGGAAAGGAGAACGAAGCATTCCTTATAAGGGTGTTGAAACCTCTTCCCAGCAGACGCGTTTTAAAATCGTGAAGCTGACGGCGATATGTAACGGGCTAAAACAGATAATATCTGCTAGCGGTGGGCTTGGGTTGTTACATGATCGTATTATTAACCCAAATATAATGGTCTTACAGGGTCGGACAAGTAGTGGCGGCATTGTTGAGAAGACTTGGACTACCCTACCAGGGAAATGAATCCAGTGGAAAAATCAGAATCAATGGTTTAGCCTTGAGAAGATGGTTACAGCCAAAACTCTCCAATTCTCTAAGTGGAAAACCAGGAGAGTTCAGCTCATTTCAGTCACGTCTAAGAGAAGGAATAAGCCATCAGCAGCGTAATATTCGCACTGGGAATCTATCATTGGATTAAAGAGGTATGCAAAAACATTAACACAGTTTAGGATATTAAGCAGATGATCTAAGCTATTGAAACCACTTATCCACACCTCGTTAGTTCAACCACGCCACACTTTTAGAACTTCCTCATAAATGTTAGAATAAGTAGGCTATTTGGTTCTCTTAATGGCAATGCTAATTGGGGGGGGGGGATGTATGATGCGGTATAGAGCTTTTGGTTTCGTGGCTTTTCATGGGAAGAGAGGAGCAATTTGCAGAGCTGTGGTGAATTGTTCTTACTATAAACTATTTCCGGTCAAGAAGCTCATCACCAAAGTTGGTAGTCCAATTATGTGAATCGATCCTCCCAAACTGCCCTTTACTGAGGTAATTTTACATTATATAGAAATGGTTGTCAAATTTTGTAATGCAAAAATATATGACGACTTTATAAATTCATCTTTTTTTCCTTCCATTTTTGGAATAAGATGTCAAAACGTAAGCTATTACAAAAATAGAAGAAATTTGGGTATGTTTCTCCTTAGGACTCCCTTCCTAGCTTATTCTTCTCTTTCTTTGGAGACAAGATCGAATGAGAATGATGGGAAGATGCTTTTTAAACTAAACTATGTTTGGTTCGTTTATCTGCTTTCCTTTCATTCGAAGCTAAGTAATGAAATGTTTTTTCTTAGCATGCGGATTAGTGAGGAATTGGAGTTACGATTCATGTTTCTTGCATCCTCCATATAATTTTAGTTCAATGAAAGTTAATACCTATTTTCGATTCATCCGGTCAAAGTGGAGAAAAATTATTGCTATCAAATTATTCTCTTAGGATTAAATTTAGATTTTTTACAATGTCTAGTTCCTTCTTTTCATAGATTCATACCATTGGAAATTTGAATCGGGCTAGGGTTGGTATAGAGTGATGAAAAACCTAGATTTATGTAGTTTGTGTTTGGTCTATGAATATGCATTTTATAAAAGAATCATAGTTTTGGATGAACAAGTCCATCCATACTAAAGCAGGCTCAGTTTCACAGTTCCATTTTAAACTTTAAAAAATATATATGTGATCTTTTTTTCTTTATTCAAATAAGTTTCTATTCTTCCTTTTAAATAATGTTACAAATGTTAAATTTTAACATATTTACCAATTGCCCTGAATTTTTTTTTTTTTTTTTTTTTAGAATTTAAAGGTTACTTTATTTTTAAAAAAAAATCATGTTTTTTTCTCGAAACTAATTAAAAATAGAGCTTTCAAGAAAAATATATACTATTATTATAGTTTTTTTAAAACATAAATAATTTGTTAACTTTCAACTGAGGGTAAGAATCCAACAATCAAGTAATTGGTGTTTTACAAAACTATATTTGAATTAATAATAATTTATTCCCATATTAATCATTTTCTTTACCTTACTCAAAATGTATCTTTGCAGGGGTTAAGCGGTTTAAAATAGATCATATCAAATAAATATTATCATCAAATGTCTCAAATGACATATAATAGTTTGATACATTTAACATCGTTTGAACAAGTAGGGTTAAAAAATATCTTGTTAACATTTTTTAAGAAAGAAGTGAAACGAAGAGTTCATGGACATTCTTCAATGATCATTTTAGTTATTTCATTCTCGGGCTAATGGGAAAAATGGTGAGCTTGAGAGAAAAATAAAAGAGAAAAAAAATAGAAAAAGGTTAGATGAGGTGAACAAATGGCTAGAAAAACTTATTTCAAAAAACCCGAGAAAATCTCATTAAAAAAACAACTATCCATAAAAGATTTCGACAATTTTGAGAATAAATTTTAAAGAGAAACAAAATATTTCATCAAAATTGGCCATCACACATTTATATGGAGATCCTCTAAATATCTTACTAGGATTCCTTGTGTTTTTGTATTGAAACAGAGTTCTACACAAAGCCTCATCTATATAGAATTAATACATCCCAGCAACATGGACAAAAATATTAGCCCTCAGTTGTCAAGATTAAAAAAAAAAAATGATATCTACTTAATTTCATCATGGAAAGTTATGAAGTTATAAACTCAGCTCCTTTTTTGCCCAAAATTTTCAAATTTTCAAATTTTCAACTTTCTTGATGCAATATCTCAGTTCTTGTTGGATTGCTACCCTTGAAGGTGACAATACAATGTCTTTCCAAACTGATCCAGCTTCACAAGCAGGACTTGGTTTCTTATAAAGTTTATAAATGGAGTTTGCTTCCTCATTTAAGCTCCCAACTGTTTTTAGACACTTTATTTCTTCAGGATCAACCAACAATGTCTTGTCTTTGTCTTTCCATCCAATGAACTTCACATAGAAACGGGTTTTAAGTCAAGAAAGGATCACTAACATTTGTAACAGCCCAAGCCCACTGCTAGCAGATGAGGTTTCTCTCAAGGTTTTTAAAACACAAATACGTATGCTAGGGAGAAATTTCAACACCCTTGTAAATAATGCCTAGTTCCCCTCTCCAACCAATGTGGGATCTCACAATCCACCTCCTTCGGAGCCCAGCGTCCTCGCTAGCACTCGTTCCCTTCTCCCATCGATGTGGGATCTCACATTCTTTATAAGAGTGTGAAAATCTCTCCCTAACAGACACGTTTTAAAAACCTTGAGGGAAAACTCGAAAGGAAAAGCCCAAAGAAGACAATATCTACTAGCGGTAGGTTTAGGCTCTTACAACGAACAGAAGAGAAAAAAAGAGCCAAACTTTTAACTTAAGAGAACCTCCAAGAGTTACCTTCGGTGGGCCTTCCAAAGCATTGGTGCAATATAGCCTTGCATTATCAACATATTGGCAATATGTTAAGAAAGCATTTGCAAATCTCTTGTGGGATTTCAGTTGAGATTTTACTCTTACAGCTCTTCTGCAAATGAGAGCTCTCCTGTGTTTACAGTCAGAAAATGCAACTTTTTAGATGATAATATAATTATTATCCCAGGAAGAGGACAGAAGGCTGGTTTTATGTGTACCTTATGCCTCTTATGACAGCTAAATAAGCATCACAAACAACTCCAACAAGTTCAATCCTGTATGGTCTTCTTTTCTTGCCCACAACTTTTTCTGGTTCTTGATCTTCTATTCGTTCCCAATAATTTTCAGTTACAGTGCCATCATCACCAACCTTATAGCCAGCTCCCATTCGATAACGTCGACGGTGGACATTCCTCGCCATCGTAATTGTCTGTACTACAAATGGTACCCATGACAACGTTCCATCCATGATTACGTCTCGTCCTTCGTTCAGTGCAGTCACCAGAAGTGAGGAAGCTGCATCTGTGGATGATTGGTGCACCTGTTCCAAACATTGAAAAATTACAGGGCGTAGAGAAGTGCAGCAGAAAAGATCCCAAGTGTAAGAATATCTAAGTAACGACCCAAAATAGGTCGCCACTGTACACTGTATACATGTTCATGATATGTATATAGTGGCAACCTTAAATTAAGTAGAAAATTTCGAGTCGTTATAGTCCGGCTCCTAATAGATTTAAAGATCTAAGGCTTCATTAGGAAAATAATGAAAAGGGAGTATCAGCAGGTTCATAAGAATGCATTTTGGATGAGATTTTAGAGGTGAAATGATACCAGTTCAGCAGTTTGGAGCATGTCATTATGGTGACCAGTGGAGTTAAGAGCTCTATAAATGACATCTGATTCTTTGAAAGCATCTGCCTCAATTATAACTGCATTAGGGGATGCTCCTATCCAGAATGGCCTATTGAATATTTCATCCAAAACAATGAATCAGTTCATTTCTTCATCCAGAATGGCCTATGTGCCATTATATATGCTTAAATGTTTGATATTGTACAAATTTACTTATTAGCCATAGCTGATGAAACTGATGAATGTTCTTACTCTTTGAGAATGTCCTTAAGCACAGTACTCTTCCCCGCCCCCATACCGCCACCCATGAACAGGAGCATCGGACTTCGATCGGCAAGAGCCATTGGAGCCATCACTTCCGTGCATTGCGAGTCGTCAGTGGATGTGAGTCCCATTGCTTTCATCTCCTCAACTAAAGTTGTAAATACTCTAGCAACTTTCAGGTTCTTTGTTACCCTCTCAAACCTCTGTTCCCTAACAATTTCACAAAAATGGTATGGCTTGATTGTTTTCTTAATCGTGTCTAAGTAAACATTTGAATTCAGCGAGTTTTTATTACAAAACAAAGAAATTAATGCTTAATTTTCAAAGACTAAATGGTCGATCTAAACTCATTAGAGCCGTACAACTAGCGATTTTAGGCATAATAGTCATACAATCTCGGGAGTAAAAAGTGTACCTTATTTTAAACTACTAAGAAAAGGTTTTCACACCCTTATACATGGTGCTTTGTTCTCCTCCCCAACTGACGTGGGATCTCACACTCCACCCCCTTCAGGGTCCAGCATTCTCGGTGGCACTCATTTCTTTCTCCAATCGATGTGGGATCCCATCATATCCACCTCCTTTGGGGCCAGCATTTTTACTGGCACACCGCACGGTGTCTGGTTCTGAAACTATTTGTAATAGCCCAAGTCCACCGCTAGCAAATATTTTCCTCTTTGAGCTTTCCCTCAAGGTTTTTAAAACACTGTCTACTAAGAAGAGATTTCCACACCCTTATAAAGGACGTTTCATTCTCTTCTCTAACCGATATGGGATCTCACAAGAATTTTGATGAGTATCAATCCTAACATTTAGGTATCTAAATGGTTAAATCATCTTCATATTTTTTTTAGAGGTAGTAAATTCAAATCCATATCCCAACACGTTAATATTTGATATTCTCATTCATCCATAAAGACACTCAAGGCTGAAGAGATGCCCACCTGGTTGCAGCCATTACAATGTTTCTGAGCTTCTTCTTCGGCTCCTGGTGGTCAGAACTCAAGATCTGAACAAACAAACAAGAAAGAGATAGAATAGAATCAAGAAACTCCATTGATAAAGTTGAAGACATTTTATCAAACACCTTGTGCAGTCTCTACAGTTTACCTGACTAATCATAATATCTGTTTGGTTCCAATGGAATGCAAAGTAACTGAGAATGCATCGCTCGAACTCTTCGACGAGTTTGACGAAGAGCGAATCTGCATGAAGCTCGCTTGAGAAAAAGGAATAGATATCATCTTCACATTCGTCTGATTTGGCTATGTACTCAGCAGCCAACTTGCAGAGATGCGGGCACTCATTTATGTCTTTAAACCCCATTTGCCTTGCTGATCAATCCCAACAAATGAACACAAAATTCATCAACTCAAACAACCAAACACTTTTTTAAATTAAATTATATGATTAACACATTAAATTTATAAATTAATTAACACTCTTTAGATTTTGGTTTACAAACTAATTAAACATTCATATATACATGTATACATATATACATGTATATATATGCGTTTATAGGCATATATATATATATATATATATATATATATATATATGTATGTGTAAAATCACAATTTTATTTTAATTTTTCATATTTAAAATTTTTGTTTGATTTACATCTATTTTTTTTTTAATTTTTAAAAATATTTATGGATAGAATATATTTCTTTGACTAAAATAAGCAGTGTTTGGTTATAATTTTAAAATAGTGTTTTTAAATAATCAAAAGGTACTTTTCTTTTTTAATTTTTATTATCAACAAAATATATATATATATATATATATATATATATATATATATATATATATTTTGTGAATATATATATATGTTTTTTATGAATTGCTTTATAATATATATATATATATATATATATATATATATATATATATATATATATATATATATATATATATATATATATATATATATATATATATATATATATATATATATATATATATATATATATATATATATATATATATATATATATATATATATATATATATATATATATATATATATATATATATATATATATATATATATATATATATATATATATATATATATATATATATATATATATATATATATATATATATATATATATATATATATATATATATATATATATATATATATATATATATATATATATATATATATATATATATATATATATATATATATATATATATATATATATATATATATATATATATATATATATATATATATATATATATATATATATATATATATATATATATATATATATATATATATATATATATATATATATATATATATATATATATATATATATATATATATATATATATATATATATATATATATATATATATATATATATATATATATATATATATATATATATATATATATATATATATATATATATATATATATATATATATATATATATATATATATATATATATATATATATATATATATATATATATATATATATATATATATATATATATATATATATATATATATATATATATATATATATATATATATATATATATATATATATATATATATATATATATATATATATATATATATATATATATATATATATATATATATATATATATATATATATATATATATATATATATATATATATATATATATATATATATATATATATATATATATATATATATATATATATATATATATATATATATATATATATATATATATATATATATATATATATATATATATATATATATATATATATATATATATATATATATATATATATATATATATATATATATATATATATATATATATATATATATATATATATATATATATATATATATATATATATATATATATATATATATATATATATATATATATATATATATATATATATATATATATATATATATATATATATATATATATATATATATATATATATATATATATATATATATATATATATATATATATATATATATATATATATATATATATATATATATATATATATATATATATATATATATATATATATATATATATATATATATATATATATATATATATATATATATATATATATATATATATATATATATATATATATATATATATTATAAAGCAATTCATAAAAAACATTTTTATTTTTTTTACCAAATCTAAATCTACTCGGAAATTATTAGTATATTAGGTTATGTTTATATTATTAATGCGAATATAGCACAATATTAATTTTTAATATATTTACTTCGATGAGATTTAAATAATATTTTAGTCTCGTCATTATAACTAACTATGTCAGGTGTCACAGTTATGCTTAAAAAAGCAACGGTAACACAAAACATTATTATAATTAAACTATTGATTTATAATTTAGAAAAACTCATAATTTTTTAAATTTACATAAAGTTAATTTACAAGTACAATTATATAATTAAATTTTATATTTTTTAAAAAATTATTAATAAACTTACGACGATGCGCTTTTGAAACTTTTGGAAAATGAATATTTGGAGAAATGTAGATTATGAGAAGAACGCAAGTATAATCTTTACCTACATAATGGGGAAAGCTCTCGAGCTTTTCAACGCGGCCCGTATCGGAGACTTTCAAGCGAGGGATGATCTTCTGATCTCGTAGCTTCCGAATCCGGTAATGCATTGCTGCAACGATGATCAATCCAATGGAAGATGCCCAAAGCATCTGCCCGACGCTCGGTTTGTTGCCGCTATCTGAACAAAATCAAAATCAAATCGAGATCTAGAAAATGAAAAGGTGAGTCCATTGCGTTCATTCTATAAACTATAATCGCTTTACCTTTCTGAATCATTGTGAATTCGGAGGATGATTGGCTGCAACTTCGAATTTGTTCTCTCTAATATGCGATCGGTCGGGAGAATAAGAAAAATAGGATTCGGAGGCCATTGTGGTTGATTCCTTTGAATTGTTCTTGTGGTTGCATGTTAGATCTGTGTGTTAGAGACGTCCAAATGGATTCGTGAGATTATTGTAAGTGTAGGATCATCACTTTGCCTTTAATGGGAGAACTCGTCTCTGTTTCTTTACTTTGAGCTTTTCAATGGCTGCAACTGCATTTTCTATTTTAGGATTTTATTTTTTGGTAGGATTTGAAGATAATAAAGAGAAGGAAATGTTTATGTGATCTAAAATTGCTTATTTTTAGTCAACATTTGTTTGTGGTGTAAAATGTTTAATTATGGGTCACATCATTTTGTTGTTTAATTATGGGTTTACCTCCTTGATTTCACTTTAAAATTTTGTTTGATAGATTTCTAAAATTAGTTTAATAAATTTTGAAATTTTCAAAAAATAATTCATTACCGTCATAATTGTCACACAATTAAACTCCATATATATTTTTCAAGCCGACTTTGTGGCTTCGTCGGATCTTAGATAAGGTTTGTCTTCGCCAATCGAACATTACTCGTACGTAATCCAAACTTGTTCAACCACACACGTGCATGTTCAATCGTCTGCGACATATCTGACGTGCCTCTACACTTGTCAAGTTATTTGGCTCAACCTTGCCTCTGTTCGAGGCCAAATTAACACATTATTTCCATGTGTATTTATTAACTTTTATAATGAAATTCGTATGAATAGTTTGGTTTAATGTTTAGAGACCGGGAATAAAATGCCTTACATTCAAATAAATTTTATCTTAAATTTTAGGTTTTTGAATTATTTTTGTAATAAGTTATAAGAGTTATAAGAATATAATAAACCTAAATAATAAACATAATTAAAACAATCATATTTAGAAATAAATGGAAGAGATAATATAAAATAAAAAAGAACACTAAAAAAAAATAAAGGAAGGGAAACTAACTATAAATGGAAGAGATAATATAAAATAAAAAAGAACACTAAAAAAAAATAAAGGAAGGGAAACTAACTCTTTGTTATGTAAAACAATTCATCTCTATAATGATATATATATATATATATATATATATATACATGTATTCCATTTAATATAAGGTATGTTACAAAAATATAATATATATATATATATATATATATATACATGTATTCCATTTAATATAAGGTATGTTACAAAAATATAATAATAAAGTTTAGTTAAATATGACTGGGTAGCTTTCTTTGAAATCCCCCGGTAGAAATATCAATAAAAAGATAAAATGAGAGACCCAAAGTAATGAGAAAATGACTTGTAACTGTGAAGCTATAAGATATCATACCTTGAGGATTATGAAATAACGAAAAAGTCGAAGTGACCGAGATGCGAGGGAAAAACTTTTGTTTCACATTTCTGGATCCGGAAAGACCACCTATTTGTTCGTTTACCAGGTTCGACATGAAATCATAAATAAGCTCTACCAGGATTGCCAAGCATTTGGTACTGAGTTTCCTCCTCCGTTTTTAGTAACAAAATAGATCAGAAGTAGGACCAAACTGAAAGTTAGCCGCATAAAGAAAAAGGGCAGAACCGAGATTTCGGGTTCATCTGACATAGTAGCTACAATGGGAGATTCAAAATTCGGGGGTCTAACTTCTTCTACACGAACCAGTTGGCGAGATGGGCAGACCCAAGACAGTTCAATGGGAACTTTCTTGCGGGATGGGGAATGATGTGAAAAAAGAAAATCACAAAATTCACCTTTATCGATGGAACATAATAAAATCACATGAAAGAGTGAAAAAATATTCTTATATTATGATGATAACATGCTTGTATGTCATATTCTAACACATATTCAACGGAATAATCGAAACTTTCGAGGTATGATATATGAAATATAAATATAAAGTATAGAATATATTGATACACTTTATATACCAATAACAATAAATTTGAAAAAGATTTTTTTTTGTTATACATGAAGATGTGACATAAGGAGCTTTATTTATAATGCGGGACATTATCTCCTGCAGCCGGAAGCTTGGACATGGATCGATCAATTCATTGATAAGAGTCTAAAGAACTTTGGCAATGGTGTGAATACCCAATTTCGGGAGGATCGATGGATGGGACATTCTGCTCCAAAGCTCGGATTTCCTTGTCTTTATGTACTCACCTTTTACCATAGAAGCCGCCATTGCGGAATTGTGGTCTACCGAAGCTGCCTATTGGAGTCTTACTGAGAAGAAATCTGTTGGGCGATGAAATCGAGGTATGAACTACTCTATCTCTAACCTTCTATCCACTTTTAATTGGAACGATCAAGAGGAGAGATGAGTTTGGAGCATTGAAAACGATGGGAACTTTTGATTAAGATCATTGACTTGGGCTCTTGTTTCTGTTCTGATAATATGGGAAACAAAATCTTTATCGCTCTGTGGAAGGTTAGGGTTCAATTCGAGGGGAGTCTCTTTTAACTTTCAAATTTGTGTGTCCAAGTCTAATAGATCATTTCTTTGTTTTGCAATCCAAGCCATGTTTTGAAAACTAAAGAACTTAATTAAGAATTCAAATATTTGAGGAAAATTATGATAAAGAATTGGTGAAAAAACAAGCATGGTTTTCAGAAATAGAAAACTATAAAGAAATTGTTATCAAACGGCATTCATGCTCTATTAAGACTAAGGCTAAGAATCCACCGTATAAATTTTGATTAGGTTGTTTCCTATTAAAGGTCCTATGTTTGATTAGGTTGATCTTCACCTACAAATAAGGGGGAGTGGTGTAGTGGAGATAATTTCTCAAAACCCATCCGCTTAAACTTTTTAGTTGATTGGTGTTTTAACATAATTTTTCTGGTATGTTCTTTATATTTATTCTTCCTTGCCATTTTTCTCTCTCAAGGTAGGTACGTTAATCCTAAAACTACTTAGACTTGTGAGATTATGAAGCTGAACCCTCTTCAGTTATGTTAAAGGAGCGAGAGAAAAACAAGTAACTAATAAAAATTGGAATTAATGAGCTGAAGAGAATTTCTTTTTGTAATAGAATAATGTAATTTCCATTGCTCAAACAACCAGGTCACTGTACAGTATTATCCTACTCTACTTCCTAAATCTGGAGGTGGCAAAACTGTGATCAAGAACATTTCATTTTTGTTCTTCCAACTTTCATGATCTATGCAGCCTAGCAGTGAGATTTATGAAAGCATCTTCTCTGCATGGAATCGTCAAGCCGCCCATTGGATGGCGAAATCCAAATTCCTCTTCTGATCTATTGAGCAGATCTACAAAAAAAGGATGCTTCAAGTATGATATAGGTACCACAAATCTCTTCTTTTGAATCTCTCCCACATAGACTGCAATGTGGCCTTTGGGAACATCAGATTGATTTCTTGTAGATAGAGCTTGCGTTTTCAGAATCTGCTTGGCATTAAGAAGAATCGATGGCAAACGGATTCCCATATCGGAAATGTCCTCGAAACAAGAGAGGGGTGACTGACTTTGAATGGTTTTCTGCTTGATTTTGAATTAGGTGTAGGAAATAGAGTACTTGTTGGATGAGAATGGCTTTATTTCTGATGTATATTTATAAACTAGGAACCGGAGAGGAGAACAAAAAAATATGGCAGATAGGTGTGTTTGAGGCCTACTTCTCGAAAGGCTCACATGGGTTTGCTCTATCTATTAGAATTTCTTTCATTTCCTCGTTGGTCCCACTTTTTCCAATAACAAGTGGTCAAAGAAAACTTCGCCAAGTTCGTCATTATCTCTTGGAATATGAGTAGCAACATACCATGTGATTCTCCCAATCCTCATAAAGTGCTTCCATTAATGGACCTATTGCAGTGGTTGAGAGTACATTGGTGGTGATAGGAGCTGTGACTCAAATGAAATCTGAGCAGCTTCCCTCACCTACAAGCTGGTTTCATTGATGAAGAAATTTCCTCTTGCAAAGTGGTCCAATCACACGGATATGTTGGCTTGTCTTTACACTTTCCTTACAAAGCCATCTGTTTTGATGTGCTATTCCCCTGAACAAGCATGGTGTTGTTTGAAAATTGAAGTACAAATGGGCCTATACTTGAGCAATTCATGGCATACATTTCAAACACACATGGGAGCCGAGAGAAAGGATGAGATCAAAATAGAAAATTCTTGTGAGCTTACAAAGTCATGTTAAGTGGGTCCTCTAAGTTGCTAAGCTACTGATGATAGTGAGCCCACTTTTAAGCTCAATGGAAATGCTCAGGCAACTTCTCACTTCATAACTCTATAAATATAGATCCTATATTAGTTTGAAGTACAAGTTTGAGCTCTGAATTTCACAATTCTACTTCCAACCAAGGCTAAACTTAAGAGTTGTTTACAGTCTCTTGATCATTGCAAATAGATTTAGCAATGGGAATTCGTTTACCATCATCCCTGCTGCCTACTGTCAAGCAAATTCTCAAGATGCAATTGGGTTTTGTCAAGAAGCAGTCAGATGTTGTTCCTAGAGGTCATGTTGCTGTATATGTGGGAGATACCCAAAGGAGGCGATTTGTGGTTCCTGTTTCGTACTTGAACCATCCTTCATTCCAGCAACTACTCAATCGAGTAGAAGAAGAGTTTGGTTATCATCATCCACATGGGGGTCTAACAATTCTTTGCCAAGAGGGCACATTCATTGATCTTACTTCTAGACTGCAACATTCTTGAAGGATGAAGATGATGGAATAGGCATCAATCAATTTTTGACACAGTTTTTTCCTGAATTGATTTCTTTCTGCCTGAATGTTGTGTACAAATACAATCTTAACCCTTTTGGAATGTAAATGAGTTTCTTTCTTAGTGAATTTCCTATCAAAATGTAATACAAATAGATTTTGAGTATCACTTCATGTTCCTCTTCTTATTCTTTGATACTCTTGTCTGTTCATTGCTGTCTGTCCTGCAGAATTGGATGTTTTTTTTTTTTGGCTATTATACATGTTCAAAATGGAACAGAGAGACAACCTTTGCATACAATAGGGTCCAAGTTCCATTTACACGACCTCATTCTGCTCATAGAAGAAAATGCAGGTGGCGTTGACAGTAATTAAATCTTGGATAACGGAGCTCTCTTTCATAGCCATTATGAGACCCTCCATAAATATATGCGAGCTATGAGCTCTCTCCCATTGTTTTGACGGTTTGCCTCTAGAAAATCCCAAAAACCGACCAGTCTCCTATTAAACAGATCGACCAGTCTCTGCCATCAATACTACATAGTTAACTGCAGAAGGCAGATAGGTTGGATATTGATCTTCAAACCAAGAGTAAAATTTCATAGAAAAATTTAACTTGTCACAAAAGGATCCAGTATGCTTTGGATAGGTTGAACTTTGAAGTTTGAATCTTCAAGATGCTACCCAGTTTCTTTAGTGATGTATCGTGATCTGGCAACAGTTTTTCTTAGTTCCATGGATTGCAGGTTAACCATCAGAAATAAAGCAGAAAAGAAAAGGCTATATAGAAATTGAGGCTAAATTTGTGTTTTCTTTTGATTGTAAATGCACCATTACAATGCCACTCAATTACAGGCAAGAAAGGCATTCCATTCTACAACATTCTAGTATGGGTCAAAATACAATTGAGTCAGAAACAACCAGAAAAGGTTGTAGAAAATTGCAGCTTGAGCATTGCTGTTCATCCTTCAAGATACTTGCAGTCTAGAAGTGAGATCGATGAAGGCATCTTCTTTGCAAGGAATTGTTAGTCCCCCTTGAGGATGATGGAATCCAAACTTCTCCTCTGCGTGACTGAGAAGTTGCTGGAACGATGGATGGTTTAGGTAAGATATTGGAACCACGAACCGCTTCCTTTGGATCTCTCCCACATAAACTGCAACATGGCCTTTTGGAACATCCAACTGGTTTTTGGTGAAACCTGACTGCATCTTCAGAATTTGCTTGGCATGAGGAACCAAAGATAGAAACCGAATCCCCATTTTCTTGAGATGAAAGAGTGTCAAAAAGGTCAGGAGCTAACTATAAGAGGATGTAGAACTTAAAATGAGTTGAATTTGGTGTTTGAAGGCACATTTTGATGTTTATATTTATAGAGTTTCTGAAGGAAGTGCTATCTCTATGCTGGTGATTGTGGCCTTTCCAGTGGCTATGTGGGGTATTGATGTCTGGTGGTTGGGTATATTTGAGTATACTGGTTCACATGGCTTTGCCCAACTCATGTAAGGGCCATCCATTTTCTTCTCCCACTTCATGTTCGCTGTATTCTATACCACAAATTTTAGGTTCATTGGTCAAATGTTTCCATATATGTCCTGTCAACTCATAGATACTTCCAGACAAAGTCCATTACATTGGAAATAGAAATGCTGATTCTTGAAGCTGAAGAGAAAATTTACATGTCTTTGTCATACAGTGCTTGATTGTTTTCAGTTTCTTTTCACCATCATGAACTAATTTTCCCTTGGCAAGACTTTGCTCGACAAACCTCTATATGGTGTTTTAGCTTTGTTCTGTCAATACTTTGATCTCTTACTTAAAAAAATCATAATTTTGGGAGTGTTTGTTTAAACTGTTTTTCGTTGTCTTACCAACCAATATAAAGTAGTAGCATGTTTAAGGTATCAAGGGGGTCAATGAGTGTGGAAATACCGAAAATGAGCATGTGTGTAACAGGCCAAGCCCACCGCTAGAAGATATTTTCCGCTTTGGCTCGTTACATATCGCCATCATTCTCACGGTTTCAAAATGCGTATACTAAGGAGAGGTTTACACTCCCTTATAAGGAATACTCCGTTTCGGTTGCAACCGATGTGATCTCACAAAGTGTGAGTCTTAACTATTAGATTCGTTTAGAATGATTCAACATCATAGGGGTTGGGTTACATGTCAATAGAAATTATAGGTAGAGATAATGACCTTTTGAAAGAATACAAGGATGCCTTCCAGACTCCAAAATCTAACCCAAGCTAACCTCCGGGGCAGGCCACAACAGAAAGGCGCTCTCACTCCCATACTTTTATGAGGTCCTATTAGGATAGGTAGGCTCAAACCTTTTGCCTCTTCTTGATCAAGCAGTAAATCGAGAGAGCAGGACAAAAGAGTACCTTCAAAGGAGTACCTAAAGTTGGATTCATGAAGTTAAGAATATCAACCTAAGTTGGATTCATGAAGTTGTACAAAACTTGTTCCTGCCTTACCTTTCTTCTCCTCGACTTAAGAATATCAACCTATCTCACATACAATGCTTCAGCTTTCCCCCTCAACTTTGAATACTTGTTCTCTCTGATCAAGCAGAATTTGCACAAAACATAAGTACCTGCTCAACCTTAAGCAAATCTAACCAACCAATAATAACTCTTTTTCTGAACCTAAATAATGATCCTGGCTATGAAATGCAGGACGTCACTGATATTATCAATCTAAATCCATGGCATGAAAGTGTAACATCTTTAAACTTGGTTGATCCTTAGTTGAAAGTCTGAGATTTCTGCTATTTAGTTTACCAACCCATTCTATTTCTTGGCCTAAATTCTAATGGAGAGACCAAATAGCGCTTGCTCCCTTCCACAGACTTGGGAAAAAAACTAGAAAATAGATGAGAATTCTCAAGAATGAAGAGAAGAGAAACTATGAAGCTTGTAAATCCGATCTCTCAACGACTCTTTAAATAATATCAACAGGAGATGCCACTAACATAACACATCAGGAAAACGATATAAGTGGAGAGAACTGACATGCATATACTGATCTAGACATAGACGGTTGATAAAAATAGATGAGTGAGACCTACAAAGAAACATTATGCACACCTCTTATTATACACAGACAAACACATATTAAACAATCCTGAATGATAAACCTCTAACATTAGAGCATAGTTGAGACAATTATTTTCATCATGCCCCGAAGAATAGTTTAAAACCTTCTTGTAAAATTTGATTAGTCTTAATTCTTAACACAGCTTGTTTTCCTCTCAGGATTTCTTGAAGTATTGATATCATTAAATTTACTAAACCCATCCGTTTAAATAGTTGGATTGATTGGTGAGTTAACATGGTATGAAAGGTCCTATGTTTGAACCCTTGATATTTTATTCTCCCAATTAATATTGATCTTCACGTACATGTTGATACAACTAAATTTATCATAATCTATTAGCTTCAACTTTTGGGTCGATGAGATTTAACATAATTTTTCTGATCTGTTCTTTATATTTATTCTTCCTTGCCATTTTTTTCTCGCACTGTAGGTTACATTAATCCTAAAACTACTTGGACTTGTGGGATTATGAAGCTGAACCCTCTTCAGTTATGTTAAAAGCGGTGAGAGAAAAACAAGTAACGAATAAAAATTGGAATTAATGAGCTGAAGAGAATTTCTTTTTGTAATAGAATAATGTAATTTCCATTGCTCAAACAACCAAGTCACTGTACAGTATTATCCTACTCTACTTCCTAAATCTGGAGGTGGCAAAACTGTGCGCAAGAACATTTCATTTTTGTTCTTCCAACTTTCATGATCTATGTAGCCTGGCAGTGAGATTTATGAAAGTATCTTCTCTGTATGGAATCGTCAAGCCGCCCATTGGATGGTGAAATCCAAATTCCTCTTCTAATCTATTGAGCAGATCTACAAAAGAAGGATGCTTCAAGTATGATATAGGTACCACAAATCTCTTCCTTTGAATCTCTCCCACATAGACTGCAATGTGGCCTCTGGGAACATCAGATTGATTTCTTGCAGATAGAGATTGTATTTTCAGAATCTGCTTGGCACTAAGAAGAATTGATGGCAAACGGATTCCCATATCGAAAGTTTCCTCGAAACAAGAGAGGGGTGACTGACTTTGAATGGTGTTCTGCTTGATTCTGAATTTGATGTAGGAAATAGAGTACTTGTTGGATGAGAAGGGCTTTATTTCTTATGTATATTTATAAACTAGGAACTGGAGAGGAGAACAAAAAGAGTATACTTTGAGGGCCTACTTCTCCATAGGCTCACATGGGTTTGCTCTATCCATTATAATTTCATTCACTTCCTCGTCGGTCCTACTTTTTCCAATAACAAGAGGCCAAGAAAACTTCACCCAGTTCGTCATTATCTCTTGGAATATGAGTAGTAACATACCATGTGATACTCCCAATCCTCATTAAGTGCTTCCATTAATGGACCTATTGCAGTGGCTGAGAGTACATTGGTGGTGATAGGAGCTGTGAGTCAAATGAAATCTGAGCTACTTCCCTCACCTACAAGCTTGGTTCATTGATGAAGAAATTTCCTCTTGCAAAGTGGTCCAATCACACGGATATGTTGGCTTGTCTTTACACTTTCCTTACAGAGCCATCTGTTTTGATGTGCTACTCCCCTGGAATAAGCATGGTGTTGTTTGAAAATTGAATTACAAATGGGCCTATAATTGAGCAATTTCAAACACACATGGGAGCCAAGAGAAAGGATGAGATCAAAATAGAAAATTCTTTTGAGCTGACAGAGTCATGTTAAGTGGGTTCTCTAAGTTGTTAAGCTACCGATGCTAGTGAGCCCACTTTTAAGCTCACTGGAAATGATAACCATGTGAATTTAGTTCTTATTTTGTAAAAGTAAGCTTACAAACACTACTTCTCAAGTGATGTATCATGATCCGGCAACAGTTTTTCTTAGTTCCATGGATTGCAGGTTAACCATCAGAAATAAAGCAGAAAAGAAAAGGCTATATAGAAATTGATTTAACAATGGGGCTTCGTTTGCCATCATCCCTGCTGCTGGCTGCCAAGCAAATTCACAAGATGCAGTTCGGTTTTGTCAAGAAGCAGTCTGATTTTGTTCCTAGAGGTCATTGTGCTGTATATGTGGGAGATATCCAAAGGAAGCGATTTGTGGTTCCTGTTTCGTACTTGAACCATCCTTCATTCCAACAACTACTAAACCGAGTAGAAGAGTTTGGTTACCATCATCCACATGGAGGTCTAACAATTCCTTGCAAAGAGGGCGCATTCATTGATTTTACTTCTAGACTGCAACACTCTTGAAGGATGAAGATATGGAATAGGCCTCAATCAGTTTTTGACACATTTTTTTCTCCTGAATTGATTTCTTACTAACTCCCCTGAATGAATCTTGTGTACAAATACAATCTTAAGCCTTTTGGAATGTAAATGAGTTTCTTTGTTAGTGACTTTCCTACCAAAACATAATCGAAATAGATTTTGAGTATCATTTCATGTTCCTCTTCTTATTCTTTGATACTCTTGGTCTGTTCATTGCTGTCTGTCATGCAGAAGTGGATATTTTTTTGGTTATTATACATGTTCAAAATGAAACAGAAAGACAACCTTTGCATATAATCGGATCCAAATTCCATTAACACGACCTCATTCTGTTCATCGAAGAAAATGCAGGTGGTGTTGACAGTAATTAAATCTTGGATTGAATATTGTATAATGGAGCTCTCTTTCATAGCCATTATCAGACCCTCCATAAATATACGCGAGCTATGAGCTCTCTCCCATTGTTTTGACGGTTTGCCTCTAGAAAATCCCAAAAACCGACCAGTCTCCTATTAAACAGATCGACCAGTCTCTGCCATCAATACTACATAGTTAACTGCAGAAGGCAGATAGGTTGGATATTGATCTTCGTTTATTAGATCAAATCAAGAGTAAAATTTCATAGAAAAATTTAACTTGTCACAAAAGGATCCAGTATGCTTTGGATAGGTTGCAAGAGTAAAATTTCATAGAAAAATTTAACTTGTCACAAAAGGATCCAGTATGCTTTGGATAGGTTGAACTTTGAAGTTTGAATCTTCAAGATGCTACCCAGTTTCTTCAGTGATGTATCATGATCTGCAACAGTTTTTCTTAGTTCCATGGATTGCAGGTTAACCATCAGAAATAAAGCAGAAAAGAAAAGGCTATATAGAAATTGATGCTAAATTTGTGTTTTCTTTTGATTCACTTCTGTTGGTAAATGCGCCATTACAATGCCACTCATTTACAGGCAAGAAAGGCATTCCATTCTACAACATTTTAGTATGGGTCAAAATACAATTGAGTCAGAAACAACCAGAAAAGGTTGTAGAAAATTGCAGCTTGAGCATTGCTGTTCATCCTTCAAGATACTTGCAGTCTAGAAGTGAGATCGATGAAGGCATCTTCTTTGCAAGGAATTGTTAGTCCCCCTTGAGGATGATGGAATCCAAACTTCTCCTCTGCGTGACTGAGCAGTTGCTGGAACGATGGATGGTTTAGGTAAGATATTGGAACCACAAACCGCTTCCTTTGGATCTCTCCCACATAAACTGCAACATGGCCTTTCGGAACATCCAACTGGTTTTTGGTGAAACCTGACTGCATCTTCAGAATTTGCTTGGCATGAGGAACCAAAGATAGAAACCGAATCCCCATTTTCTTGAGATGAAAAGAGTGTCAAAAAGGTCAGGAGCTAACTATAAGAGGATGTAGTACTTGAAATGAGTTGAATTTGGTGTTTGAAGGCTCATTTTGATGTTTATATATAGAGAGTTTCTGAAGGAAGTGCTATCTATGCTGGTGAGTGTGGCCTTTCCAGTGGCTATGTGGGGTATTGATGTCTGGTGGTTGGGTATATTTGAGTATACTGGTTCACATGGCTTTGCCCAACTCATGAAAGGGCCATCCATTTTCTTCTCCCACTCCATGTTCGCTGTATTTTATACCACAAATTTCAGGTTCATTGGTCAATTGTTTCCATATATCTCTGTCAACTCATAGATACTTCCAGACAAATTCCATTAGATTGGTAATAGAAATGCTGATTCTTGAAGCTGATGAGAAAATTTATATGTCTTTGTCATACAGTGCTTGTTTGTTTTAAGTTTCTTTTCTCACCATCATGAACTAATTTTCCCTTGGCAAGACTTCGCTCGACAAACATCTATATGGTGTTTTAGCTATGTTCTGTCAATACTTTGATCTCTTACTTAAACAAATCATCATTTTGGGAGTGTTTGTTTAAATTGTTTTTCTTTGTCTTATCAACTGATATAAAGTAGTAGCACATTTAAGGAATCAAGGGGGTCAATGAGTGTGGAAATATCGAAAATGAGCAAGTGTGTAACAGCTCAAGTCCACCGCTAGTAGATATTATCCGCTTTGGCCCGTTACGTATCGTCATCAGCTTCACGATTTCAAAACGCATCTCTCCCTAATAAGAAATTTTTCGTTCCCCTCTTCAACCGATGTGGTACTCGCAAAGTGTGAGTCTTAACCAATAGATTGTTTTAGAATAATCCAACCAATTTCAAGCATAGGGGTTGGGTTACATGTCAATAGAAATCACAGGTAGAAATACATAGGTTTTTCTTGTCCACCACACTCTGACCTTTTGAAAGAATACAAGGATGCCTTCCAGACTCCAAAATCTAACCCAAGCTAACTCTCGAAGCGGGCCACAACCGAAAGGCGCTCTCACTCCCATTTCTTTATGAGGTCCTATTGGGATAGGTAAGCCCAAGCCTTTCACCTCTTCCTGACCGAGCAGTAGATTGAGAGAGTAGTAGAAAACAGTACCTTCAGTTGGATTCATGAAGTTAAGAATATCAACCTATCAGTTGGATTCATGAAGTAGTACAAAACTTGTTCCTACCTTACCTTTCTCGTCGACTTAAGAATATCAACCTATCTCACATACAATGCTTCAGCTTTCCCCCTCAACTTTGAATACTTGCCCGCTCTGAATAAACAGAATTTGCACAAAACATAAGTAGCTGCTCAGCCTTTAAGCAAATCTAACCAACTGTTAATAACTCTTTTTCTGAACCCAAACAATGATTCTAGCTATGGAATGCAGGACGTTACTGATATGATCAATCTTTAAACTCTTTTGATCCTCAGTTGAAAGTCTGAGATTTCTGCTATTTAGTTTACCCACCCATTCTATTTCTCGTCCAAAATCCTAATGGAGAGACCAAATAGCTCTTTCTCCCTTCCACAGGCCTTATACGATATCATAAGGGGAAAAAACGAGAAAATAGATGAGACTTCTCAAGAAATGAAAAGAAGAGAAACTATGCAGCTTGTAAATCCGATCTCTCAATGGCTCTTTATATAATATCAACATGAGATGCCACTAACATAACACATAAGAAAAACGATATCAGTGGAGAAAACAGACATGGATATATTGATCTAGACATAGACGGCTAATGAAAATAGACAAGTCAGACCTACAAAGAAACATTATGCACACTTCTTATTATACACAGGCAAACACATATTAAACAATCCTGAATTATAAACCTCTAAGATTATAGCATAGTTAAGACAATTATATTCATCATGTCCTGAATAATGGTTTAAAACCTTCTTGTAAATTTTGATTAGTGTGAATTCTTAACACAGCTTGTTTTCCTCTCAGGATTTTTTGAAGTACTGATATCATTAAATTTACTAAACCCATCCGTTTAAATAGTTGGATTGATTGGTGAGTTAACATGGTATTAAAGGTCCTATGTTTGACCCTTGATATGTTATTTTCTCTCCAATTTGATCTTCACCTACAAGTGAGGGGGAGTGGTGAAGTATGATACAACTAAACTTATCATAATCTATCAGCTTAAACTTTTGGGTTGATCGTCCGGTTCACATAATTTTTCTGGTATGTTCTTTATATTTATTCTTCCTTGCAATTTTTCTCTCGCACTGTAGGTAACATTAATCCTAAACCTACTTAAGACGTGTGAGATTGTGAAGCTAAACCCTCTTCAGTTATGTTAAAGCTGTGAGAGAAAAACAAGTAACTAATAAAAATTGAAATTGATGAGCCGAAGAGACAATATTTTTGTAAGAGAATAATGTAACTTCCATTGCTCAAACAACCAAGTCACTGTACAGTATTATCCTACTTTACTTCCTAAATCTGGAGGTGGCAAAACTGTGATCAAGAACATTTCCTTTTTGTTCTTTGAACTTTCATGATCTATGCAGCCTATCAGTGAGATTTATGAAAGCATCTTCTCTGCATGGAATCGTCAAGCCGCCCATTGGATGGCAAAATCCAAATTCTTCTTCTGATCTATTGAGCAGATCTACAAAAGAAGGATGCTTCAAGTATGATATAGGGACTACAAATCTCTTCCTTTGAATCTCTCCCACGTAGACTGCAATGTGGCCTTTGGGAACATCAGATTGATTTCTTGCAGATATAGCTTGCATTTTCAGAATCTGCTTGGCATTACGAAGAATCGATGGCAAACGGATTCCCATATCGAAAATTTCCTCGAAACAAGAGAGGGGTGACTGACTTTGAATGGTGTTCTGCTTGATTTTGAATTTGATGTATGAAATAGAGTACTTGTTGGATGAGAATGGCTTTATTTCTTACGTATATTTATAAACTAGGAACTGGAGAGGAGAACAAAATGAGTATACTTTGAGGGCCTACTTCTCCAAAGGCTCACATGGGTTTGCTCTATCTATTAGAATTTCTTTCATTTCCTCTTGGAATATGAGTAGCAACATACCATGTGATACTCCCAATCCTCATTAAGTGCTTCCATTAATGGACCTATTCCAGTGGCTGAGAGTACATTGGTGGTGATAGGAGCTGTGAGTCAAATGAAATCTGAGAAACTTCCCTCACCTACAAGCTTGGTTCATTGATGATGAAATTTACACTTGCAAAGTGGTCCAATCACACGGATATGTTGACTTGTCTTTAAACTTTACTTACAAAGCCATCTGTTTTGATGTGCTATTCCACTGGAACAAGCATGGTGTTGTTTGGAAATTGAATTACAAATGGGCCTATACTTGAGCAATTCATTGCATACATTTCAAACACACATGGGAGCCACCAAGAGAAAGGATGAGATCAAAATAGAAAACTCTTGTGAGCTGACAGAGTCATGTTAAGTGGGTCCTCTAAGTTGCTAAGCTACCGATGCTAGTGAGCCCACTTTTAAGCTCACTGGAAATGCTCAGGCAACTTCTCTCTTCATAACTTTATAAATATAGATCCTATATTAGTTTGAAGTACAAGTTTGAGCTATGAGTATCAAGATGCGACTTCCAACCAAAGCTAAACTTAAGAGTTGTTTACAGTCTCTTGAACATTTCCAATAGATTTAACAATGGGGATTCGTTTGCGATCATCCTTGCTGCCTGCTGCCAAGCAAATTCTCAAGATGCAATTGGGTTTTGTCAAGAAGCAGTCAGATGTTGTTCCTAGAGGTCATGTTGCTGTATATGTTGGAGATACCCAAAAGAAGCGATTTGTGGTTCCTGTTTCGTACTTGAACCATCCTTTATTCCAACAACTACTAAACCGAGTAGAAGAGTTTGGTTACCATCATCCACATGGAGGTCTAACAATTCCTTGCAAAGAGGGCGCATTCATTGATTTTACTTCTAGACTGCAACACTCTTGAAGGATGAAGATGATGGAATAGACATCAACCAATTTTTGACCCATTTTTTTTCCTGAATTGATTTCTTTCCAACTCCCCTGGTTGTGTACAAATTCAACCTTAAGCCTTTTGGAATGTAAATGAGTTTCTTTCTTAGTGACTTTCCTACCTAAACGTAATACAAATAGATTTTGAATATCATTTCATGTTCCTCTTCTTAGTCTTTGATACTCTTGTGTGTTCATTGCTGCCTGTGATCCAGAAGTGGTTGCTTTTTTTTTTGTGGCTATTTTACACGTTCAAAATGGAACAGAAAGACAACTTTTGCATACAATAGGGTCCAAATTCCATTAACACGACCTGATTCTGTTCATAGAAGAAAATGCAGGTGGTGTTGACAGTAAATAAATATTGGATTGAATATTGTATAATGGAGCCCTCTTTCATAGCCATTATGAGAGCCTCCATAAATATATTTGAGTTATGAGCTCTCTCCCGTCGTTTTGATGGTTTGTCTACAAAATCCCAAAAACCGACCAGTCTCCTATTAAACAGATTGACCAGTCTCTGCCATCAATACTACATAGTTAACTGCAGAAGGCAGATAGGTTGGATATTGATCTTCGATTATTAGATCAAACCAAGAGTAAAATTTCATAGAAAAATTTAACTTGTCACAAAAGGATCCAGTATGCTTTGGATAGGTTGAACTTTGAAGTTTGAATCTTCAAGATGCTACCCAGTTTCTTCAGTGATGTATCATGATCTGCAACAGTTTTTCTTAGTTCCATGGATTGCAGGTTAACCATCAGAAATAAAGCAGAAAAGAAAAGGCTATATAGAAATTGATGCTAAATTTGTGTTTTCTTTTGATTCACTTCTGTTGGTAAATGCGCCATTACAATGCCACTCATTTACAGGCAAGAAAGGCATTCCATTCTACAACATTCTAGTATGGGTCAAAATACAATTGAGTCAGAAACAACCAGAAAAGGTTGTAGAAAATTGCAGCTTGAGCATTGCTGTTCATCCTTCAAGATACTTGCAGTCTAGAAGTAAGATCGATGAAGGCATCTTCTTTGCAAGGAATTGTTAGTCCCCCTTGAGGATGATGGAATCCAAACTTCTCCTCTGCGTGACTGAGCAGTTGCTGGAACGATGGATGGTTTAGGTAAGATATTGGAACCACGAACCGCTTCCTTTGGATCTCTCCCACATAAACTGCAACATGGCCTTTCGGAACATCCAACTGGTTTTTGGTGAAACCTGACTGCATCTTCAGAATTTGCTTGGCATGAGGAACCAAAGATAGAAACCGAATCCCCATTTTCTTGAGATGAAAAGAGTGTCAAAAAGGTCAGGAGCTAACTATAAGAGGATGTAGTACTTGAAATGAGTTGAATTTGGTGTTTGAAGGCTCATTTTGATGTTTATATATATAGAGTTTCTGAAGGAAGTGCTATCTATGCTGGTGAGTGTGGCCTTTCCAGTGGCTATGTGGGGTATTGATGTCTGGTGGTTGGGTATATTTGAGTATACTGGTTCACATGGCTTTGCCCAACTCATGAAAGGGCCAGCCATTTTCTCCTGCCACTCCATAGTCTCTGTATTCTATACCTCAAATTTTAGTTTCATTGGTCAAATGTTTCCATATATCTCCTGTCAACTCATAGATACTTACAGACAAAGTCCACTACATTGGAACTAGAAATGCTGATTCTTGAAGCTGAAGAGATTACATGTCTTTGTCTTACAGTGCTTGTTTGTTTCAAGTTTCTTTTCACCATCATGAACTAATTTTCCCTTGACCAGACTTTGCTCGACAAACCTCTATATGGTGTTTTAGCTTTGTTTTGAAGCTTTCTTAACCTCTTATTTTGGATTATAAATGCACCTCATTGAAACGAGTGGGACTGTCACCAGTAGTTAGGGAACATAGGGAAGTGCATGTATTCAAACAAAATAAGCAACCCATGTGAGCATTTATGTATGCCTTCTTAGACACCTACTTGATACTGTTTTCTTCTCATCACTTCTGTATTCCTGAATCCATAAATACAGATCAAACGAACTTCAATCTTCAACTTACATTTCAAACACATCCTCATTCAAAGTAATACACTTCCCAACTTCTAAACTAGA
>NW_019272025.1:2613345-2639378 GCF_002738345.1 Cucurbita maxima | reverse complement strand
ATGCTAAATTTGTGTTTTCTTTTGATTCACTTCTGTTGGTAAATGCGCCATTACAATGCCACTCATTTACAGGCAAGAAAGGCATTCCATTCTACAACATTCTAGTATGGGTCAAAATACAATTGAGTCAGAAACAACCAGAAAAGGTTGTAGAAAATTGCAGCTTGAGCATTGCTGTTCATCCTTCAAGATACTTGCAGTCTAGAAGTAAGATCGATGAAGGCATCTTCTTTGCAAGGAATTGTTAGTCCCCCTTGAGGATGATGGAATCCAAACTTCTCCTCTGCGTGACTGAGCAGTTGCTGGAACGATGGATGGTTTAGGTAAGATATTGGAACCACGAACCGCTTCCTTTGGATCTCTCCCACATAAACTGCAACATGGCCTTTCGGAACATCCAACTGGTTTTTGGTGAAACCTGACTGCATCTTCAGAATTTGCTTGGCATGAGGAACCAAAGATAGAAACCGAATCCCCATTTTCTTGAGATGAAAAGAGTGTCAAAAAGGTCAGGAGCTAACTATAAGAGGATGTAGTACTTGAAATGAGTTGAATTTGGTGTTTGAAGGCTCATTTTGATGTTTATATATATAGAGTTTCTGAAGGAAGTGCTATCTATGCTGGTGAGTGTGGCCTTTCCAGTGGCTATGTGGGGTATTGATGTCTGGTGGTTGGGTATATTTGAGTATACTGGTTCACATGGCTTTGCCCAACTCATGAAAGGGCCAGCCATTTTCTCCTGCCACTCCATAGTCTCTGTATTCTATACCTCAAATTTTAGTTTCATTGGTCAAATGTTTCCATATATCTCCTGTCAACTCATAGATACTTACAGACAAAGTCCACTACATTGGAACTAGAAATGCTGATTCTTGAAGCTGAAGAGATTACATGTCTTTGTCTTACAGTGCTTGTTTGTTTCAAGTTTCTTTTCACCATCATGAACTAATTTTCCCTTGACCAGACTTTGCTCGACAAACCTCTATATGGTGTTTTAGCTTTGTTTTGAAGCTTTCTTAACCTCTTATTTTGGATTATAAATGCACCTCATTGAAACGAGTGGGACTGTCACCAGTAGTTAGGGAACATAGGGAAGTGCATGTATTCAAACAAAATAAGCAACCCATGTGAGCATTTATGTATGCCTTCTTAGACACCTACTTGATACTGTTTTCTTCTCATCACTTCTGTATTCCTGAATCCATAAATACAGATCAAACGAACTTCAATCTTCAACTTACATTTCAAACACATCCTCATTCAAAGTAATACACTTCCCAACTTCTAAACTAGACATGGGAATCAGGCTACCTTCACTTCTCCTCAATGCCAAGCAAGTTGTCAAAATGCAGACCGTTCCATCTAGAAATCAATGTGGCGTTCCCAAAGGCCATATTGCAGTCTATGTGGGGGATATCGAAAGGAAGCGGTTTGTGGTTCCAATATCATATTTGAATCATCCGTCTTTCTCAGCTTTACTCAAGACTGCAGAAGAAGAATTTGGATTTAAACATCCAACTGGAGGATTGACAATTCCTTGCAGAGAAGATGTGTTCATCAACCTCACATCCAGGCTGCAAACGTCCTGAAAGAGGGAAGAAAAACAAATTTCCACACAATTTTGCCAGATTCTTTCCATTTTTTACCCATAGTTAAAGAGTAGAAATCAATGTATAGTTAGTTTTAACGTGTTCGATCGGGTAGCTGAAAGGTGATAACACATTGCCTATCTACCTGAACATCATTTTCACAACTTACAATTACAGTCTGTAAACATGGAAATACAAAGACAGAGCCACATTTCTTACTAATATGCCATATTGCCACATTTCTTACTAGAAATCAATGTAGCGTTCCCAAATGCCATATTGCAGTCTATGTGGGAGATATCGAAAGGAAACAGTTCGTGATTCCAATATCATACTTGAACCATCCGTCTTTTTCAGCTTTTCTCAAGTTTACAGAAGAAGAATTTTGATTTAAATATCCAACGGGAGGATTGACAATTCCTTGCAGAGAAGATGTCTTGATCAATCTCATATCAAACTTCTTGAAAGAGAGAAGAAAGACAACCCTCCACACAATTTTGTTCCCATTAGTCAGGGATATACTTGCTTGGTATCCAGATTCACCCGGGGAGGAATTTTTTCAGCAGATGTCGAGTCAGTTCAAAAGCCAGTCCCCACAAGAGCATAAACAAAGCGAGCAGGGCCCATAGTAGATCCAGGATTAGTACCCTTCTCAGTTCTATACCCAATAGGAGTAGCAGAAACAAAGGTTGAAACATCACTAGAGACATAGGTGGGAACATATGATCCACTAGTAGCATCTAAGTAAGCTGCATACCTTCTTGCCGCCGCTTCAATCGTTTCTGTTGATGGAGCAGTTAATTAAGCTCTTGAAGTTGACTGATAGTGATGCGGGTAGATCTACTACCTACGCCTTTACTTGCCTTTCTGCTGATGTCTATAGCTTTCTCCCTTTGTCGGGTGGCATCGCTCTCTAAATGTTGGGTCTACTGTTATATACTCATATTGAAATGGACAACCACATTTTCTTATAAAAATTGAAATGACCTAAATTCCTTGAATTTTTCATTTCTATACTCATCTTACGTTACATGAATATATCTGGATAAATAAATAATCCTGATAAGTTATGAACTGTTTGAATGAAATTTGATCTATTTTAATCTTTCTTGAATTCTCCTCATGTGAAACCTCAATTGAAACCAAAAGCCTCTACCAAAGACATGCATTTGATATTCATAAATTTACTGTTTCAATGAAACTAAATCATGACTATTCTATGCTTTCTGCCTATTTAGTCAGATATCAGTGGTAAGAAAATAATTGATGTCCATTTGTATAGTCTTGAAAGAATATGATATGATGAAACAAACCGTTGCATGCTTGGTTTTTTTACGAATATGACGAAACAAACCTGAAATTGAACGAAACTGAAAACATGACTGGGTATATGTGATTTTAGATTACCATGCTATGTCCCTATTGATACGTTCATGCATGATATGTTTATGTGATTATATAGAGATGATTTAGGGTTCATCGACTAACCCCTAATTGTGAGCCGACTCGATCGTGTAGGGTTTGTATAATATTTTTTAAAATTGGTTACAATTACTTGTACTTTGTGGGGACTATTAATGGCTTGCTAGTTAATTCCTAAGAGGAACTTGTCTGAGGGTCTGCAATAGTGTCTTTACGTTTATGAGTTGGTAGAACTAATGTTGAGCCCAAAATGCATGAACCTTATGAAAACTTAATGAGTGTCTTGTGGGTGCAGTTAGGGTGTCTCTAACCACTTCCTAATTGTGATCTTGTTCGAACGAGAGCAAGTGACCACATAGGTAGATGAGGATTGGCAACATTGAGGGTCACCCCCTCCTTGTATGCCTTTCACGTTATGGGGCCTACTAGGAAGATGTCAACTAAACCCTACTAGAGAATCTAAGAACAGTGTCCATAACGGTATGAAGAGAAGTAGGGGTTGGAATCGATGCCAGGGTCGCGCCTTGAGTACCATAGGCTGATGTTGATAACGTTGATGAAAAGGGCTAGTAGATAGCTAATCAAGATACCTTAAAACCCTAAAAACAAACCCTAAGAACCGACAATCGAGATAGGGCCAAGGAAAAAGAACTTGATAGCTTTTGCCATTTTATCCTAAGTTGAGGTTAGGTGAACTAAGTTAACCGAGAGGATAGCCTAGGAAAGTCAATGACTTAGGAACGAGATTTCTAAGTACGAATAAGACACCGATGAACAAACAAACTAATAGCATAAGACTTAAGAACGAACTAAGAAACTATAAGCAAACTACTTACCAAGTATTCTTATACTGATTCATGCTAATTTAATCTTTTCAGATGAGGACTAGATGGAGCAGTCGAAGCAAGGGTGTGCACGAGTTGCTAGGCTTCAGGGGTTCAAGATAGATCAGTGTCTCGTATTTCTCAAATCCTATGTTTATATGAATCTAGTTATGTTATATTCTCTATTAGTTGTCTATCATTTCGAAATTGTGCTTAGTTGTATTTCGAATGCTTCGATGTCCTGTACTTTTTGATTTGACATTCGTTAAATGCATGAAGATTTTAAAAGTTTTAAATTATCTTATATTTTCAAATACTCAACATTGGTTAGTGACGGTCCGTGGCTCGAGTCTCTCAACATGCAAATCGTTACATGACATAAAACCTATCAGTCCTAGACAACTAATGTCACATATACCATACTAAAAGTAAGCCACAAAACATATAATAAAAGAAATAGTTCCATTTCATATGATCATATATTGATTACAGTTTCAGGAAAGAATTGTTCTTGAATTTCCTACAACATTTTACTATTCTAGTATAAGTTCATAAATAAATCAAGAAACAAGGGGAAAAAAAATTCAAAAGTGGGTGAATTTTCATTCACCTCTTAAAGAGACTTGCAATTTAGAAGTGAGATCGAGAAAGACATCTTCGTTGTAAGGAATTGTTAGACCACCATGAGGATGATGAAATCTGAACTCTTCCTCGGCATGTTTGAGCAGTTGCTGGAACGAAGGATGATTCAACTATGATATTGGAACCACGAACTGTTTCCTTTGTATCACTCCCACATAAACTGCTACGTGACCTTTTGGAACGTATAGCGGATTTCTGGGGAAGTTAGAACGAACTTGTAGAAATTTCTTGATTTGAAGAATCCAATATGACAAATAAATCCTCATTATTAAGCTTGCTCGTTAAATGTTTGAACAATTTTAAAATGCATCTGTTAGGGAGAGACATTCCATCTCGAACTGATGTGAGATCTCACAGTCCACTCGTTGGGGGCCTACACCCAAGCCTACTACTAACAGGCATTATCCGATTTGGCCCCTTACGTATCGTCGTTAGCCTCACAATTTTCAAACCATATGTTAGAAGAGGTCTTCCCACCTTTATAAGGAATACTTCGTTCCCCTCTCCAATCGATGTGGGATCTCACAATCCACTCTCTTTGGGGGTCCAGCGTCTTCGCTGGCACACCGCCCAATATTTGGCTATGATACTATTTGCAACCGTCTAAGCTCACTGTTAACAAATGTTATATCATGATTAACCTCACAATTTTAAAACACACTTGTTAAGAAAGGTTTTTACATCTTTATAAGAAATATTTCGTTTCTCTCTTCGACTGATATAGAATCTCACCTCCTTAGAATTGCCCGATTCAGACACGATCTTTCTCCTATCTTTCTTATTTGTATATGCCGCCATCCCAGTTTTTTGATTCAGGTAAACAGCACTGAATTCTTGAAGGAAGAACGCACTAGATGGGAAAAGAAAGAACATGATATGAGTGAGATTTGCTTTCACTGCTACAGAAAATGTTGCATCATTGGATAGTCCTGGTTGGATAGGTACGAGAGGCACCAAATGCATTGAATTGCAGTACAGGTCATTTTAAGGATAAAATCGTGGTTCTTTCTTACTGAAATGTAGTAGCTGAATCCAACTTTCAACAACTTCTGTAGTAGTTGGAACCAGCTGTTTACCAACATGAACAAACTCATGATACTAAAACCGTCCTTTTCTTTCAATAGTGCCCAAACATATCCCGTTTGATCTTGCTGACATGGTTGCAATGGTCGCCAATCATAGCTACGATTGATATCACTCAAATGAAATTGATATCCATGTGATATGATTAATGATATTGATATCCATCTGTGATATAGATATACTATTGATATACTTACTTAATATACGGAGCTTAACTAATGAAAGGAAGTATATAATTTAAGAAATGGAGTATTAAAGTTACGTCTGTGTTACTTTTGAAAGTTCATCGTGATGTTAAAGATTTGTTCTTATTATTTTTTAAATTTTATGGCTTTTTTGAAATGTGGTATTGAAGATTAGTTCATATTAGTTCATATTACTTTTGAAAGTTTATGGTTATTAGTTGAACACGATTCTTCACAATGATATGATATTTTTCACGTTGAGTATAAGCTCTCGAACCAATAGAGATAGTATTATTTGATTATAGACTCATGATCATTCTCTAAATTATTCGATGTGGAATTTTCATTTAACAATGTTTTTTTTAAAACGTGGTATTAAAGATTAGTTCGTATTAATTTTGAAAGTTTAGGTGTTTTTTGAAACATGGTAGGAATATATTTGAATTTTTTTAAAAAAAAATTAATTTTTAAAGAAGTTTAAAACTTTAAAGTTCAAGCACTTGACAACGAACCCAAGGCCTGAAGAGACCATGTTCTGGAATCTGCAGAACGTCCGATTGAAACGATGGAAAGGGGTTTCCATGAGGTTATTGTAATCTGCAATCTCAACCTCTGTAAGCGATCTACGAAAAGTAATATTCCATGCAGAAACACGAACAGTCCCAAAATTCTGACAAAGAGCGATTTGGGAGAGAGGAGATGCTGAATAGATGGGGAAATCTGTTCTTTAAGGCAGGGAATCCAATATAATGATCATGCCAAAGAGGAGATTCTTCACCATTCTCCAAAGAAAAGGTAACCATAAATGCAAGTTCTAGAAATTCTTATCCATGCGGAAACTAGAATTCGATCTCCCAAGAGTATGCCGATCAAAAACATCGGACCAGTGAGTACTAGAAATCACCTTCTTCCTAAGAGAACGCGGCTCATTGAAGTACCGCCAACCCCAGTTAGCAATCAAAGCTATCTCCGGCGACTGCAGAAGGCTAGAAACGGTGAGGAAAGGAGGCGGAGAGAGGAGAGGAGAGAGCATTTCCTCGGCAGGTTTGAAACCTTTCGATCTTCAAATCCACCTTTCTTCTCCAAACTTTAGGATTAATTAGAACTTGGTCGAAAAAATCCTATACAGTTCGTACATCTAAATATAGGGGAAAGAAGCTAATTGTACTTTCATTGCTTTGCTCTTTTTTTAATGAAGGCATCCGGTTACGTGCCAATTTTTTTTTTGTGGATATATTTGATGTTAATATTCAGTTGCATTGTTGATTTATGATTATCTAGCAATAAATTTTCGATATTCTCTAGAGCGTGGAATAACTATCACAGATATAGAATCAAAGAAGTAGCTAAGTAGAAATTGATGCTGAATGCGTCTGTTCTTTAGATTCAATGATGTTAGTAAATACACCTTTATAATGCCACTCATTTTCAGGCAGGAAAGTGTTACATTCTACAAAATCCTTGTATGAGTCAAAAGTCTAATGAATCAGGGAAAAAAACCCAGAAAAATTGTTAGAACTGGAAGGTTTTTCTTCAATCCTTGTACTTTAAGAGACTTGCAATCTTGAAGTAAGATGAATAAATGCATCCTCTCTGCAAGGAATTGTTAGAGCCCCGTGCGGATGATGGAAGCCAAACTCTTCCTCTGCTCGGCTGAGAAGTTGCTGGAATGATGGGTGGTTCAAGTATGATATTGTAACCACGAACCTCTTCCTTTGGATCTCTCACACATACACGGCTACATGACCTTTTGGAACATCCAACTGACTTTTAGTGATACCTGACTGCATCTTTAGGATTTGCTTGGCATGAGGAACCAAGGATAGCAATCGAATCCCCATTTGTTTGAGATGAAAGAACGTATGAGACACCTTAAGTTTTGATCTGATTGGCACGTAACCAACTAGAGGAGGAAGTAATGCTTGAATATCCTTGAGTTGAGTTTGGTGTTTCAAGGTTCATCTGATACTTAAGTTTTATAGAGTTTTTGAAGAACGAGTTTTTCTGGTGAATGGTGCTGTTTCCAATGGTGGCTAAGTGGGGTACTGATGTCTGATGGTTGCGTATTTGAATTGACTCTTTCACATGGTTTTGTTCAACTCAGAAAAGACACTAATTTAATTCTCTCATCCTTCATATATCTGTAGTTTACACCACAAATTCTAGTTTCATTGGTTAGGTTGCATTGATCACAAATTCACAAGCCACTGTCCGAGCCTTTTCACACAATTTTACTTATAAACAGAGTAAATTGCACTCAAAATGGGAGAACAGAATATCTATGTGATTTGTCCTAATGCCTACCAAGTTTTCCTTGTCAAATGGACAAAGGAGTAGTTCATTGTATTTGCTTCCAGTAGATGGCACACTTTTGGCTTTGAGTAATGCAGTGCTGGAAAAAACTCCCTCTTATTGTGGCAGATACCTGATCTAAATAATCTAAATACCCTAATACTATTGAACAGTAATCTAATTAAATTGCTATATTCTAGTTAACTAAAATCTGATGATCCCTAGTAGATACTAGGTAACTAAACTTTTAATCTAAATAATGATTCCTACATACTAGGTAACTACATCCAAATAATAATCAAGGTCGATTCTTCCCTTGTTTAATGGGATTATGTAATATTAGCAGCTTTCTTTTTCCTGCCTAAAATTTGAACTGGATGCTCCTAATAAAGTTAATTCGTGGCATTCCTGCAGTGTTAATTACTTAAATATGGGTTTGGTATCCATGAGGATTTTCAAAATTGGAAAATGGTGTTCATGTGACATCTGATATGGAAGATCATAACTCCAATTTATAATGAATTTATCAACTCTGTGCAATACGAAGCAATATGAAAACAAACCAGTACCTTTTCCCTTCATTTTTCTCTTTCAAAACCTCCTAATAATGCCTACTAGAGCAAGGGGGCTGCCCCAATCACAGTATGAAGAAAGACTTATTGTTGTGGATATATGCCATACACAGTAGATATGGACGTAAAACAAAGTCATACTTGTTCATAGATCGTGTTAGTTTAAGTTTATTATAAATGTAGGTTGCTGATGGAAGGAAAGGGCAATTTCTTTTAAAGAAGAAGCGACATAGAAGTTGATGCTGATTGTTTCTGTATAAACTTCTTTTATAATTAAGTTTTGTTAGTAAAATTTCCTTCAATGACACTCATATACAAGTAGGAGGGCGCTCTATTCTAATACATTCTCTTGCTTGCTAGTCGATAAGAAAGGGAATGGAGCAAAAATAGTAAAAAAATGGCTGACTGCTCTTGACTTCTCATTCTTCAAAATGCTTGCAATCTAGAAGTGAGTTCGATGAAGGCATCTTCTTTGCAAGGAATTGTCAGGCTCCCTTGTGGATGATGGAAGCCAAATTCCTCCTCTGCGTGCCTGAGTAGTTGCTGGAACAATGGTTGGTTTAAGTAAGATATTGGAACCACAAACCGCTTCATTTGAATCTCTCCCACATAAACGGCCACATGGCCTTTTGGAACATCCAGCTGGTTTTTGGTAAAACCTGGCTGCATCTTCAAGATTTGCTTGGCACGAGGAATTAAAGATAGCAATCCAATCCCCATTTGTTTGAGATGAAAGATAGAGAAAGATCTGTAGTTTTGATCGGAATAGTATAAAACCAACTAGAAGAGGAAGTCACGGTTGAATTTGGTGTTTGAGCCTCGTATTATGTTTATATTTATAGAGTTATGACGAAAGAGCTATGCAGGTCAGTGGTGCTTATCCAATTTCTAAGTGGGGTATTGGAGTCTGGTGGTTGGTGGGTATTTGAGTAGAACCTTCCACATGGCTTTGCCTAACAAGTAAAAGCTGATCCTATTATCTCTTCCTTTCCCTCCACAAATATTCTGTGATATACTTTTGTTTGAATAAAAAAGAATTGTTTCGTTGGCCAAATTGCTCCATTCATCACATGCCATTGTCCAAGCACGTAGCTGCTGCATCAAATTAAATGATTCAAGATAGAGTAATGGCATTGAAAATGGAAGAATATAATACCCTTGTGACTGGATTGCCTTTTTTATGGAAGTTCCCATTGCTGTGTCATTGAAGTTGATGTATAGGTTGAGAAAGAACCAAAAAATGGCATAAGCATCAAATTATCTATTGAACTACATCTTAGTTCTCATCATCAGATTTCTCAGTCCTTGTCTAGTAAATTGAGTTTTCGACATCTGTGAATCATGTGAATTGGAATGAGATACTAATTAACACGTTGTTTGTCATATAGAGTCAGTTACATTGCATCCACTTCAGGCAGCTCATGACTATGATATCACCACCTTTTTTTTTTTTACAGAGATTGCAATACTTCCGGCACACAGTCGATCACTGAGAACCGCAGCATTAAAATCAATATCAGTTTTTCTACATGTAAGTATGTTACATCTGCACGATCTTGTGTTAAAAAATCTGAAGGGTAATACTGTCTGGTAATACTGTCTTCTTCTACCATTAAAAAATCTGAAGGGTCATACTAGAGTTAGTGTTGTAATTTGAAGATTTGCTTCTTTAACATGTGTCTGGTCCTGGACATACTCTTTGAGCATCAAAAAATGACTATCATAGAAGTAATACATCGGAGGAACCCCAATTCATAAACCACCTCAACAATTTCTCTGCATAATATTAAGACATTTGGTTGACTTGGGAAGCATCTACTTTTACATTGTTAATTGGTTTTGTTTTGTTCTATATACTAGACTAACTCTTAATATAGTGATTAGTTTCTTCCTTTTACTTTTATCCGGACATTAAGGAAAGGCTTGCATATTATTGACACATAGAAAATGTGATATAAATAAATTTAACTTACGAATCAAAAGTTTCAGTTGACAAAGATTCTTGCTTGCTTATATAGGAAACTGAAAGTTTTATACCTCTAATTTATCAAATCAGGTTTTTTTCTTCTACAAAATGGTCACTCTCATTGCAACTGATATTTGTCATTGATGTTCAAGTGGCTTCGTTCCACCTTTTCTTATCTAATCATCTACATATAAAGATTCCCTTTACATTGACATTCAACTCTACCTTCTATAGACAGAAAATGAAAAGAAAAGTGGTCAAAACTGCAAGTTGGATTGCTCTTTTTTTTTTTTTCAATCTTTTATGAAGTATACAGTCTGGAGGTGACATCTATGAAGGCTTCTTCATTGCAGGGAATGGTCAAACCTCCTGTTGGATGGTTGAATCCAAACTCTTCTTCAGCCCTACTGAGCAAATTTACAAATGAAGGATGGTTCAAGTAAGATATTGGAACCAAAAACCGCTTCCTCTGAATTTCTCCCACGTATACTGCAATGTGACCTTTGGGTACGTTGGATTGACCTTGTACAGATACTGACTGTGTCTTCAGAATTTGTTTGGCACTAAAGAGAAGAGAAGGTAGACGAATTCCCATGTCTAAAATTGTTTGAAGTGAAAGAACAATGAAGGACTTTCTTTGAATGGTTGAGCTCTTGCGATGAATCTGGAAATTTAGATTGTACTGCTTAAATGAGAATATGTGAGATGATTCGAGTTGGATCTCTGCTGTTTATTTGGTACGTATATATAGGAGAAATGAGAGGATATAAGAACGAAAGTATTGAAGATATCCACATGGGTTGCTCCAGTAGTTGAAGTACAATTGTTATCAAATTTGATCCAAGTTCTGGTACTGTGGGATCCCCTTGTCCCAATAAATGAAGTCATATTCAAACATATATATCTGGCTGAAAACTATTAACAGGTATTGAGAAAAGGACTAGAAGCGATTTGAAAATTTGAACTGGTCCAAAAATATGTGGTATATATGATGGTAAATGTTGCAACATCATCAGCATAAATGGACCTAAGTGTCTCGAGGATGTTTATAATCTTAGAGGCTTGTCACTAAGGTGGTTCTAATATATGTTTGCTGCCTTGCAATACTAAGTGGGCGAGGTGCTTCTCATCTCAACATACAAAAATCCATCTCCCAACAAACTGCTGGGAGATGATGTTGAACTTTTCTGCATATTTTTTTTTGTTGGATTTCCATTTATATCTTTTGTTTTATTGATTGTGTATTGTGCATATATTCCTTATTTATATTTGTAATATTTCCTTTCTTATTGATTGATGGGACAATGATAACCATATTATTTTGAAGGAAGGTACCGATCCCATTAACGTGCACCCCTACCAGTATCTGCATACTCAAAAAGGGGAAACTGAATGCATGATAGCTGACATGCTAGATGCGGGTATTATTCAAATAAATGTAAGTTCTTTCTCCAGTCCATTGATCTTAGTGAAAAAAGGGGAGCTGAAGGGTTTCTATGAGTTCGTAGTTATGTCTTTCGGTTTAACCAATGCACTGAGATTAGAAATAATTTGTATAAGAACAGCGTTTTAGAGAGAGATTACCGGCCCTCTTGAATTGGCGGGGTGTTTGGCTGTTTTTGTATTCGTTTGGTAATCAGTATGAAATCAGTTTCCTTACGGAACTGTACATATAAAGAGACAGTTGCTTGTAGATCAAAAGTTTCAGTTGATGAAATTGCAAAATGAAAATCTTAGTTCACTGCGATTGATATTTTTCGTTGATGTTCAAGTGGCTCTGTAATTCTCCACCTTTTCAAATAAAATTCACTTTACAGTAACATTTGACTCTTATCTCCTACAGAAAAAGAAGATTTGAAAAAAGTAGTCAAAATTTCAAGCAAGATTGCTCTTTGTTCTCAAGCTTTCATGAAGTGTGCAGTCTAGAAGTGACATCAATGAAGGCTTCTTCTTTGCAGGAAATGGTCAATCCTCCGGTTGGATGGTTGATTCCGAACTCTTCTTCAGCCCTACTGAGCACGTCCAAAAATGAAGGATGGAATATTACAAAGTCAAAATGCAAGTGAATAGAAAAATTGGGGGGAAAATGGTAACAAATATGACAGATTTCCCTTTGCTCTTCATTTTTCAAGATGCGTATGTTGCAGTGAGTATGTTGCAGTGAGTTCATTGAAGGCGTCTTCTTTGTAAGGAATTGTGAGGCTCCCCGATGAGGATGATAAAAACCAAACTCTTCTTCTACGTGGCTGAGCCGTTGCTGGAATGATGGGTGGTTTAAGTAAGATATCGGAACACACAAAATCGGTTGAGAAGGAACCAAAAATTGGCATAACGATCCAATTATATGCAGAATCGTATAATTATTGAAACTCCTCAGTCCTTGCTTAGTACATTAAGCATCGATTAACTGTGAAGCCTACCAATTTAAACGAGCTTTTAGTTGACGTTTAGAAACGGTTGTGCAGCATTCACTCTCAGTACCAAGTGAATCAGCCAACTCAAAATTGTGTCGCCTACGGCCTGAAGATGTATGTTCAAGCTTCTGGCCTCGTTTGAGAATAAGTTTTTAGAAAACGGGTAGAGAGATTTTTGAAAAAGGGTTTGAAAGCAAGATTAAAAGAAAGGTTGAAAAGCAACCTAACGACTTTAATAACATATAACTCTGGGTTATGAAAAATTGAAGACTAGTCACATCCTCTTATAGTACATTTTGAGACATTTCAGGTCTATCAGGCGTAGACATGATTTTGCCACAACTTCATACATTTAGGAAATACAAAAAATGATACATAATAAAAGCGATAAAGGAAAACAGTAAAGTGATACAAAGCAAAGGATTTGGCATGTAAAAAGCATGTGGTCATGGACAATACGTCTTGTACAAACATGGCTGTAACACGTTGCATCTATTTCTTTGGGACATGGATCATTAGAAGTTACATATAACTTTTCTTGACCTTTCTTCTTCAAACGGATTAACTGACCCATTCCATTTTCTATGTTTTCAGATGAATGTTGAACTTGCACAATGGCACATGGACCTACTTGCATTTCACCTTGGACTTGACTCGAGACTCGCTTCATAGAGCACGATATCCTCTTCGGCTTGGCCACTTCCCGACCCTAGCCTCGGATCCACTTAGCTCCATACTGCAGGACTTTCGTCAAAGCAGTCGCTTACCGAGTACCTCGTCAACAAAAATTAAGTTCATTTTTCCACATGGAAGTATGTTAAGATTTGCAGTCACAGCTCCAAATTCATTGGCTCAGGTCACTGCTTTCTTTTTCTTGTCCTTGAAAGTTCTGAGGATTCATTATCTGAACTAAAATTTTTAGTTGTGTAGTAGTGTGAAATCTCACATCGGTTAGAGAGGGGAACGAAACATTTCTTATAAGGGTGTGGAGACCTCTTCTTAGCAGATGCATTTCAGAACCTTGAGTGGAAGCCCGGAAGGGAAAGCCTAAAGAGGACAATATTTGCTAGCGGTGGGCTTGGGCTGTTACAAATGATATTAGAGTCCGACACTGGGCAGTGTGTCAGCGATGACGCTGGGGGCCTCCAAGGGGGGTGGATTGTGAGATCCCACATCGGTTGGAGAGAGGAATGAAACATTTCTTATAAGGGTGTGAAAACCTTTTTCTAGCCGACGTTTTTTAAAACTTTGAGGGAGAACTCGAAAGGAAAAATCCAAAAAGAACAATATTCACTAGCGTACAGAAACAATCTAATTGCAAACCAGAATTTTAGAACTTTAAGGAAAAACTCGAGAGGAAAAATCAAAAGAAAACTATATTTGCTAGCGTACAGAAACAACCTAATTGAAAACAAGAATTCGTTACATAATTAGCGGTGAATAAGGCCTTGTTTGCAAAAAAAAAAAAAAAAAAATCAAATTTTTATTTCAACTGATATTTGTTAGGCTGTTCAAGTGGCTTTGTAACTCGACCTTTTCTAATCTAACCATTTACATACAAAATTTTCCTTATACACTAAGATGAAGAGGAAAAAATTGTCAAAACTGTGAGGAGAATTGCTCCTTGCTCACAAATCATTCATGAAGTGTGCAGTCTAGAAGTAACATCAATGAATGCTTCTTCTTTGCAGGGAATCATCAAACCTCCAGTTGGTTGGCTGAATCCGAACTCTTCTTCAGCCCTATTGAGCAAGTCCACGAACGAAGGATGACTCAAGTACGATATCGGAACGAAAAACCGCTTTCTCTCGGTTTCTCCTACATAAACCGGAATGTGGCCTTTGGGAACATTGGACTGACATACTGCAGAAACAGACTGCATCTTGAGAATTTGCTTGGCAGCACCAAGAAGTACCGAAAGCAAACGAATTCCCATCGCTAAATTTGATTGAAGTGAGACGACAGCAGCGACGACGACGACAAAGAACTTCAAACGGGTATTGAATATGGATGTAGAAGTAGCTATAGCTAGTAAACTTCAATGCTTGGGTGAGAATATGTGAGAGATTTAAGTTGGAGATCAGCTGTTTGTTTGGTATCTATATATAGGCAACCAAGAAAGCTGGCTTCATCAATGGCTCACATGGGTTGCTCATTTGAACCAATTTATGGTAAGGTGGCCCCATCAGCCACAGCATATGGAGCTCATATTCTTGACAAAGTGGGTCGCAGATACTTGGAGGTACTTCCAAATAGCATTACAACCATGTCAAGAAAACTAGATATTGCCCCAATAAAGGCTTGGCGTCGCCCAACACTTGGCACAAATTTGGGGGCTGATATCTCCACATCCACAAAATTCTTGTTTGTGGCCGAGGGGGAAAATGAGTTGGAACAAAATTAGCTATGTAAAAGTTGGTACACACTTGGAGCGTTTATGTTTGGAATGTGCGGCGTAGACACTGCAAATAATTTACTAATATAAGGTAGGATGATCTTGTAGACGCCTTATTACATAATTGAAGGGACACATTTTGAGCGAGCGAGTTTTCTCTGGAGCGGTTGATTAGCAAGTCTGCTGTCTCCACGGCTTTTTCCTTTATCGTGAGTTAGATTGAATCGAGACATTTTTTAGACTTAATTTAATTATTTGATTTGTAAATTTTTTATCCTAAATTATTCTCCAATCCGACCCAAATATATTGGATATTAATTCAAATTTTTATTTTTAAAATATTTATTTGTTAAACATTTACTATTTATTTTTAAACCTTTAATGAAGGTTTGCAAGGTATATATGGAAAATAAATAATTAAAAAAAGAATTATGAAATTAAATAAAAATAATATATATATAATTATAATTATAATATAAGTAAAAATGGGGTTCAAGTTTAACCCAATTTAATTTTAGTGGAACTCATAAATTAATTTCATCCATAAATTTTCATTTATTTCGGCCTCTTTTTATTATTATCGTTTGAAAAAAAAATTAAGTTATTTATTTTATTTTTGAATCTTAGATTTTGCATTAAATTTTAATTAATATTAATTAGTTTTGATTGTGTTACTGGTTGTTGTTTTTTTTTTTCCTCCTTAAATCTTAAATTTTGTATAAATTTTAAATTAACATTTAGATTTTATAATTTTGTAAGTTGTTGTATTTCAAATATTTTTCCCATTACTTGTTTTGATTTTTTTTATATAAAATATTTGTTAAAAATACTCAAAAATTACAGGATTTTTTGGGCAGGTATTTTCGTTGGCTTATTTAAAATAACCAATAATCTTTTTTTTTTTTTTTTAATAAAAAGTCCTAAAAACCGAACCAAAATCGATCGATTCAAACCGGTTTATATAGAAAGTTAACTCAGCCGTCGGTTTGCTGACCGAATATTATGGTTCGTTTCTCGACCGAACCAAACCGAACAGGGCTAGGTCTCCAACCCAGAAGTAGGGTTTTTCCATCGGCGCATTTTATCCGCACTTCTTCTTCATAAAACCCCCACTTCTTGACCTAATTCGCTGCGCCGTTGATCTCCGGTTCGATCAGTTTCTACGCTGTTCTCAAGTCATCTTCTATACTTATCCTTCCTCTCTTCTTCTTCGTAAATGCCTCTGTTCATATTGTTTGCTTCCTTTTTCTGATTATTGTTTTGCGTTTGTGTACAACAGGAAGAAGAAAAGAGCTTCAAATCAAGAAGAAAAATGTCAGCGTGAGTAGAAACCTGTTTATTTTACTGGCTGCTAACTTTCCCCTTAAATTCTCATGGTTGTTTTTATTTTGAAGTTGTTGAATGCCTGCCCGTTCTTTCGTTCTTTCTATTGCCTCATTTGTGTATTAGTTATTGGCGATGCCTTGTAATCAATTATTCGAATGCCCACTATTTTGGAGTGTGAATATGCAAAAGGCTGTGAATGGTAACTTGTTTTGGGCTTAGGCCATATAGAATACGTGATTCGTGTGTGGATTGATAGATAGTGACTGAGGAGCCAAGATCTTTATTGTTCCTGTCTAGCAGTGAATTAGTATTGAGATTTCTGTTGTTGTTGGCTTTGTAGTTGCTGCGAATGGTCATGTATTTCCCTCAATTGCCTGATTAACTAAATTTCTTATGCAGTGATGAAGGTGCAGTTGTTATCGAGGCTCCGGCCCCAGCTCTAGGTGAGCCGATGGACATTGAGACTGCTTTGCAGCTTGTTCTTAGAAAATCATTAGCTCATGGTGGGCTTGTTCGAGGCCTACATGAGAGTGCTAAAGCAATTGAGAAGCATGCTGCTCAGCTTTGCGTCTTGGGAGAAGACTGCAACCAGCCAGATTACGTTAAACTAGTCAAGGCACTTTGTGCAGAGCACAATGTGAACTTGATGACAGTTCCAAGTGCAAAGACCCTTGGCGAGTGGGCTGGTGTAAGTGTTTATTCTATCTAGCCATGGAGATAAAATTGGTTTAACTTTTGCTGGGTTTTTTACTATGATTGAACCTATACCTGTCAATGTTTGGCTAAATGTTCTTACCTTTTGATACTTAAACATGATTCAATCTCTTCATGTAGAACAAAAAAGCCTTTCTTTTCCCCTCCTGTTTCCCGCCTAACACATCACCATTGGGAGAATTTCTTTTTTCTTGTAATATTTGCATTCTACATCATATGCTTGATTTTAGTTTCAAGATGCAACTAATATGTGTGTGTATACCAGCACTACTACCAAATGCTTTCCCTCGTCTGAGTTCACGATAAATATGCGCATTCATTTTCTTCACATTTGGTCTAATGCAGCTATGCAAGATTGATTCTGAAGGAAAGGCTAGGAAGGTCGTCGGGTGCTCATGCGTTGTTGTTAAGGTACGTTGTGTGTCCATTGCCTATGGAGAAGATGATCTATTCCATGTTCTTTTGTTTTCAATACAATTTATGTTGTTTACTTGAATTTTGAATCTCTACCCCCAGGACTTTGGGGAGGATCATGAGGCACTTCACATTGTCCAGAAGCACGTGAGTTCAAGTTGATTATTACAATGGTGTTTGTTGGTGTCAGTAAGAAAGTTTTTGATCTTTAGTTATGCGTAGGTTGGTTCCCTGTTGCTGCTGAACACGTTTTTACCCTATAATGTTTTTCTTTGTTCATTGATTGGAAAGATTTTTGGCAAACAGAACACAATTTATTTATGAAGAGAGTCTCCTTGCCAAGGGTAAAAGGGAATTGATTTTTTTTATATCATCTATTTACTAGTTATTAAGATTTACCTATTTCTGTTCTTTATGGAGGATAATGCAAGTCTTCCTTAGTTATTTTAACTACAAAGCTCAGGCCATCAGTGTTGTTAAGTGTTGTTGTCTGAGGGTAATTTCAAAATTGGAATCCTGATCAATGGAAATTTGTCTATTACTTGTTGGAGGTGTAGGGATTTGATTAACAAGTGTTGGCTAAATGATTTTGAAAAAAACACACTTAGCCTTGTCAGTTTTCGATTCAAAACTATTTGGAGTATAAATCTTTTTGAAAATTTAGATGGGAGTTAAATTTATGGGATGATGTCGGGTAAGTTATATGCTGAGATTTATTTCCTTAAACCTTTAGAAAACAATCAGTTCAATGCTGAGATTGTGTAAAATAAAAGTTCTTTGAAGGTGTGAATCATTATGGGTCAACTTAATGATCTACTTATGTTCAATGGCTAAGACTCTTGGTTGGGTGTTTTGAGTATAATTCTTCAGATTGCTTTGCTGAACTCAGAAACATTACTCCAACCCACCTCGTAGCCCAAGCTGTTGCACATACTTGAATGCTTCAAGGCAGAGAGCTTCACATGGAAATTGAAAATAGAATATCTTCTCCATGTGATCTGCTTATAATGAAAGACCCAACTGTTGCATTCCTGGACCCTGATATCTGATTTGGCCCATACCATTGCCTCCTATTCTTCCTTTCCTGGTCATGGAGCCTCTCAGTTTGGAACTATTATAGTGGTTTGGACCGTCATAGTTATGAGATCCCCATCGGTTGGAGAAGGGAACGAAACATTCTTCATATGGGTGTGGAAATCTTTCTTTAGTACGCACTTTAAAACCATGAGGTTGATGGCGATACGTAATAGACTAAAGCAGATAATATTTGCTAGCAGTGGGCTTGAGTTGTTACAAAATACGAGTTGCTCAACCCAACAAAACACTTGGAACAAACTTGGTTCTTATTAGAAAGATGTTATTTGATACATCACAACCTCTTACTAGGTTCCATCCAAAGATAACTCACCACTCAATTCGCATGGGATAGAAAATATGTTGTTGGAATGCAACTAAAGTCCGACATTAGCTTGGAAAGAGGAAGATCATGGGTAATTCGCATGGGATAGAAAATATGTTGTTGGAATGCAACTAAAGTCTGACATTAGCTTGGAAAGAGGAAGATCATGGGTAATGCAACATCTCCATTGCTATAAACAAAAAAGAATATAGATTAAGTCTCTAATCTTTGAAATTGGGAGTCTTCTTCAATGTCCCATGCCTTTCTTTTAGTCTCAGTTATGTAAAGTTCGTCAGCTATACCACACTAGTGTCATAGCCACTTTACTGGTCTCTTGCTACATTCACTGGTTTCCCATCTTTAGAAACTTTCTGGCATGATGAATCAGAGATGATGGCAAACGAAATCCCATTTCTAAATTTGTTGTAGAAAAGTTTCTCAAGTGGTTGTCGACGAAACATCTAAAGAGGAGGCGAGAACCCTCTAAAAAGATTTCTCTGGTTGATGAATATGTTCAGAGTCTAATTTATGATTCCATTGATATAGATATAGCAATAGTGGTAATAGTGGTAAAGACTCCACTACTTTCATTTCTATTGTTTAGTTATTTTCTTTGTTTCATTAGGATGATCATTTGTGATAGTCATGATTCTATTTTCACTATTTTCATTAGTTGAACCTATTTTTATGCAGTTTTTCGTATTCTAAGGTGTTTTAGGAGGATGATCTTTCATGATTGAGTCATGATTCCATTGATATAACAATGGTTGTAAAGACTCCACTTTCATTTCTATTTTTCGTTCCTCCACGATGAGTCATAGTTCCATTGATACAACAATGGTCATTATACAACTTGTATAAATAGTTATAAACATCAATGAAAATAGTACGTACAAATTTCTACAAATTTCCAATTTAATCTTTAGGTATTAAGGTTCCTTCTATCTGATTCTTACAATTATTCAAAATAAGTCAAAAGAAAATTCTCCTTCCTCCACACAAACACTGTCTACCTCCACCTACGAAAGACCCTAACTTGATCGCAAGCTTGGGCCTGTAACCATGATCATTCAAGATTGTTGTTAGGAAGACCCCTTCATCGCTTTGATCAACATAGAAAAGAACTCTACATCTCTCTCACACACGCTAAAAACATCCAAATCACACGCACACTAAGAACATCCAAAACAAAGACTAGTGGAAATTGCACAGCCATGTGATCTGACTTTCTAGGAAAGAGCTTATGGCTATATGATTGAACCTAATTTTCAGGTTGAATGGGGAACAGGGTGGATAATGTATTCATCAAATCAAAAATTATATCGTGTTTGGGTGCATATCAGTCCACCATAATGACCAGCTGGTTGAGTTGTAAAGACAAACAATGGAACAAGGATGAGTTATGCTTTTCACTGTCTAATGGAGTTAAGTAGTTGCATCTAACTTTGAGCAGCTGGCATAGCTGGACTTTCATAGCTCAACTCTAAAATGGATTGAATTTTATCATACATTGTGGTTTGTGGGACTCTAAAAGACCACAATGCGTCAAAGTTTCGTTTGTTTTGTTACTTCATGATTCAAAGTGCGTAGAAGATGAATATTTTGAGACCACAATGCGTAGAAGATGAATCTTATAATACATTGTGGTTTGTGGGACTCTAAAAGACCACATTGCGTCGAAGTTTTGTTTGCTTTTGTTACTTCATGACTCAAAGTGCATAGAAGATGAATATTTTGAGAGATCGGTCTCTCCCCATCGTCGTGATATGGCAATGATGGCTCGTGACTCACGACAACCAACAACAACGTGCAATGTGTGTTCGCTTTGACTCGTTACGTATCGTCGTCAACCTCAAGGTTTTAAAAGACTTTAAAAGGTTTCTGTTAGATAGAGTTTCTACACCTTTATAAGGAATGTTTTGTTCCCCTTCCAATCCAATCAATGTGGGATTTCACAATCTACCCCCTTAGGGTCAGCGTCCTTATTGGCACACCCAGTATCTAGCTCTGATACCATTTGTAACAATTCAAGCCCACCGTTAGCATATAGGTTTCCACACCCTTATAAGGATTGCTTCGTTTCCCTTCCAACCAACGTGCGATCTCACAATTCACCCCCATTGGGAGCCTAGTGTCCTCGTTGACACACCACTCGATATCTGGCTTTGATACCATTTGTAACGGTCCTTCACCCCCCTTGGGAGCCTAGTGTCCTCGTTGGCACACCACTCGATATCTGGCTTTGATACCATTTGTAATGGTCCAAGCCCACCGCTAGCAGATAGGTTTCTACACCCTTATAAGGAATGTTTCGTTCCCTTTCCAATCGACATGGGATCTCACAATCCACCCCCTTGGGGTCCAGTGTCCTCGTTTGCACACCACCTGATATCTGGTGACTTCATTTGTGACCGTGCAAGCCTACAGATATTGTTCGTTTAGACTCGTTACGTATCGTTGTCGACCTAATGGTTTTGAGTTTGAGATGAATTTGGGAGTTTTTACAAGAAATGTTCAGTGGTATTTCTCCATTTTGGAGCTTTGGATTTCTAAAACGCTTCTAGTTTCTTGATACTCACCTGGCACTTGGTGGGACGGTTGGTCACCATGCCTATCCACTCCCTTAAATAAGGAGGAACATCTACATGTGAGAGGACCCAATGCAGTGGCCAATGGCTAAAAATGGACCTCTGGTATTGAAAATAGGCCTAGAAACAGCCTACTGTGAACAAGTATGGCACAGAACAGTGTATCAATTCTCAGTAAGACACTTGGATTTAATGTACTACAGTTGAAAAGTTGTTAATATCCACTCCCTTAATTCAATTGTTCCTGGTCTTCTGATTTGTTGCCCGTCTTAAATCATGAACAGGTACCAACAAAAACCTGGGAGTTCATAAAACTTTCCATAATTATTATGTTCATGTCAACAGAATAGTTACTTTTGAAGAACTTTGAATCTTAATGCTACTTTTGGATTGAACAGTAAATTTTTTAGGTATAATGCTAATTCATCATTGCATAAACAAGACAATGATACAAAAAAGTTGTATTTGCATTAGAAATTTTGGTGAAAAATTCACCATTCCAACACCGCTAATTACACATCCGAAGGCAGTGTAATTGGGTTCCATCAACATTCTAACAACAGTCAGAATGCAAAAATCAGCGACAACATAAGGATCTCCAAGAAAAAAAAAAAAGGAAAAAGAGAAAGCCAAAGGCAAAAATCGAGAATCGTCCTAGTTCTTCATGGATTTAAGAGGATTGCAATCTAGAAGTGAGATCGATAAATGCATCTTCGCCACAAGGAATCGTCAAACCGCCTTCTGGATGATCAAATCCAAACTCTTCCTCCGCTCGATTTAGAAGCTGTTGAAACGAAAGATGATTTAAATACGTAATCGGAATCACAAATCGCTTCCTCTGAAACTCTCCAACGTAGACAGCCACATGACCTTTCGGAACCGCCGATGCATTTCCCGAGCTCCTCTTCAGCAATTGCTTGGCCTGAGGAATCAAAGACGATGGAAGACGAAATCCCATTCCTGAATCTGAGTATTGATTGAAGAGAAAATAGATGTGATTTGAGTGTTCGATTTGGATTTTGAGAGTGCTAGGGTTTTGAATTTATAGTGAGGGAAAAGGGGTGGGCTGCTGAGCGGTGGTTGGCCATTGGAGGGCCCTCCAAATGGAGAAATTAATGAAAATATAGTATTAATTGATGGTGTACTATATCCACTTCATTATTAAAGTGATTTTGATTAAGATAGGCTGTCAACTCAATTGAATAATTATCGGAATCAAATGAGAGTTAAATTCAAAAATCAAGAGATCAGGTCGAGATGTATAATTTAGTTTTGATACGGCACACACCATATTAGAATAAGTTGTCAAGTCCATTAATTTTTTTTAAATTAAATGTACTGCCAATAAACTCGACTCGAGTTATTTTGGAAAGCAAGTTAGGTTAAGAATTATAGTTAAGTTAGAGATGTCCACTTTATCCTTATAAGTTCTTTGCGGGATTCCTTGCCCTAATCTCCACAAGAACAAAAGGAGCATTTCACGGGGATGGAGAAGAAAATAGGTAGCTGGACATCTCTAGTTACAATTTGATACTGAATTGTCAACTCAATTGAATAACTTTTTAAATCAAATGTATCATTCACGAATTCGAGCCAATTTCAGAAATCAAGTTAGGTTCGGAAGTATAATAAATTTTAAATATTTAAATAAAATTGGTTAGAAATTATTGTTATAATGTAACATTGATAAATATCCTTTAAAAAATTGCAATTATAGATTATTGCACATGGTATACTCATAAATAAACTTTTTTTTTAAATAAATATTTATATAAGAACATGGTAAGAGCTAATAATTATTAGTTTTTTTTATAACTAATAATTAATAGTTTATGGGAATATTTTAATACTACAATAAACATTAATTGAAATATAATTAGAAATATTTAAGCATGTACGTTGAATGTGAACGAATCACATGGCTTCAACTGCCCCCAATTTGGATATGAAAGATTAAACAGACATATAATTTGATTATTTATTTATTTATTTTATACGTATTTTATTATTGGAATTGAATAATATAATAATATAATAATGAAGCAACAGACTTTCCTTAGGACCCATTTTACTGACGGGGTTTATCACCACTTTAGCTACTTTAGCAGCTTGACCAGTTGCTCGAGATTCCCGATTATTCCATTTTGTAATGTTAGCAATGTATAGCGGTCAAATAGGATCATTTTCTGCTCGAGACCTTTTACTATTTTTTATATATGGGAGTTAGAATTAATTCCCGTTTATCTACTTCTATCAATGTGGGGAGGGAAGAAACGGTTGTATTCAGCTACAAAGTTTATTTTGTACACTGCAGGAGGTTCCATTTTTTGGGTATCGGTTTATATGGTTCTAATGAACCAACTTTAAATTTTGAAACATCGGCTAATCAATCGTATCCTATAGCACTGGAAATAATATTCTTTATCAGATTTCTTATTGCTATCAGCTAGCTAATTTAGAGAATATTTATCAGTTTATAATCAAATAATACTATCTCTATTGATGCGAGACTTTTGGGAAACTCAATGCAAAACCATGAAAGCTTATACTTCGTGTTGTCGTCAACAAATAATATTAAAATTTAATTTTGAACCTGTATATAATTTAACTATTTTTTTTTTTGTTCGGTTTGAATTTTATAATCAGAAGAAAAAAGAACATAAAAGATTATACTTCACAATGATGAATCCATTAGGTGTACAAATTATCGTATAATCCAATCCGAACAGCTAAAACTCCACATACACCAGATGGCGAAATCATACTCATATCTGTTCAAATTTGATTCGATTCAATTCGATTCAAATCAATTCAAGATACCTTTACTCTGATACAAGCTCACATGCTAGAATCTGTTCTACACAGTTCGAATTTATCGTCAATTTGTACGTTGTAGGCTCGCCACGACGCCATTGTCTTCCAGGTGCGACATGACATTAATCTTCCAATTCACGCGTCCTTTCGTATTGTACTGATCTCTTTGAAGTGAAGGTACGAAAACGTTCATACAACGATTTTAATTAATGAAATTGATAGTCGGTTCATAATTTCCCAAGTGTTAAGGTCCAGATTGAGAGATACCTAATGCACAAACGCTATATTGTGTTACAATTGGGGGACCGATGTCTGATTCTAGCAAGAGAGGGAAAATATGTTACTCCGGTGAACTACATTGAGCAAGTATTGCTAACCTGTATTGCGAAATGGTTGAAGTTTAGATTTCTTGATTGGATGTAGTTGATAGCTAATTTGTATTGTAAAATGATTGCGTATGGTTTATTTTATCTTTGTTGGTGAACAGAATTAAGTTTAGATATCTTGATTGGATGTGGCTGAACCTACTTTGGGCATCTGCCATACCAGATGGTATGGCTGGAGTCTCGTGTGTTTCCTAGGAAGTGTGTTGGATGGAAACTATGATAGTGATGGAATCCATTTCCTTTGTACACTTGTAGGAGAAGAAAATTGTGTCTGTCACAACAGTAACAAACTCCATTATGATGCGGGTCGATTTGATTTCCCCTGCACAATTGTGTGCGGGACTTGCAGATCTATGACGTAAAAAAGAAAGAAAACATGATTGGTTATGTTGGATTAGATAGCATGTAGGCAAACAAAGAGAGTTATTTGTTTGAAGTAGACATGTTAAGTTGATAAACCATGGTTTCTGATGTTGGTCGTTAAGGTTTTCTCTCTCTAACTTAGCTTATACAATCTTTTAGCTCTCTCTCCCCCTTGAACATCCGAGGAAGAAAATCACATTTGCGTGCTTAAGTCATGTAATGTGTTGGTGAAATCATTTAAATTTTGAGTTTCCCACTCGACGTTTGTCCATGTCAATATTGCACCAAAGAGGAAAAAATATCGACCGCAAGGACTTCAATAGAATCCAGAGAGGGAAATAAACAAATATACAATGGAGTTAATGAGTTGAAGGGACAAAGTTTTCTCTGTTGTCAGTGTTTCCAGGTGGAACGACAGTTTCCCCCTTTCTGTAGTCATTTTGATTTACTTCCAATGCAATAAGTTCTACTCTGGTTTCTAGAAATTAGAAACGAAAAATTAAGGTTATGGTAACTGTATGCAACGTAGAAGTAAGATCAATGCTGCAGGGAATTGTCAGACCACAAATTGGATGGTTGAATCCCAAAAGTTTCCTCAGCCCTTTCTACCAAGTTATATTGGGGGGGGGGGGGGGGGGGGGTGGG
>NW_019272025.1:2598345-2613333 GCF_002738345.1 Cucurbita maxima | reverse complement strand
GGGGGGGGGGGGGGGGGGGGGGGGGGGGGGGGGGGGGGGGGGGGGGGGGGGGGGGGGGGGGGGGGGGGGGGGGGGGGGGGGGGGGGGGGGGGGGGGGGGGGGGGGGGGGGGGGGGGGGGGGGGGGGGGGGGGGGGGGGGGGGGGGGAGTGGGGTGTTCAAGTAAGCAGCTGGACCCACAAATCTGTATCTGAATTTCCCCAAATAGACTGCAATGTGACCTTTGAAGTAGAAGCACCCTGCAGTTTGGGAATTGTTTGGTGTTACGAAGAATTCAATGCAAACATATTCCATCTTCAAGCTTGCTTGAATTGAAAGCAGAACGAGCGAATCTTGGTGGTAGCATGCTTGTTGTGGATTTAAAGTAGAAAACTTCAATACTTGGATGAAAGTTTCTCTGTGATTTGACTAGGAAGAGTTGTTAATTTGTTTTGAACATATATAGAGTGATCAAGACAAGGTGAGAACGAAAGAATATCAAAATAGGAGTCCGGGAGACCTTTATTCGAGGACTCTTGTGGGCTTGCCAAATTGGTTGGAACATACTCCTTTACTTATTTGGCCTGACTTCTGGTTGCAAAGATCCACTTGTTTGAATGGAAGATAATAGAGTAGAAAACAAGTGGTCAAGGAAAACGGAAAACCAAATGCTGTGACCAAGAAAATAGACAGACCAAAAAAGAAAACTCCTGATGAGAAACTTTTGATCACTTGTTCTGCATCACTGATCCAATGCAATAGCTAAGACATTAGACCACCACGAAAGTACATTTTGGTATGTACATAAGATACGCAACTTTGTATAGGCACTTCAAGTCCCTTTTAATTGACTCTTTAATTAGCAATATCATCATACAACTTTACTGGTTTGTATCTATTACTGCACCACCAAACAGGAATTTGCGTATTCTATATGAATTGTCTTTAGTTAGCACTTGTACCTCTCTTAATATTAAGAGAAAATGTCAACCAAATTATTTATACTTGCTACAAAAATGATGGTATATAGTCATTTTTATAGGTTTAAGTCAGTCTAGCAAATCTGGAAGATATTAGTATTCAAGTAAAGGATGTTGAAGACTTTGGAAGATTGATGCTTCAAGTTTGTTTTCCGGAAGATATTAGTATTCAAGTAAAAGATGATGGAAGAGTTTACAAGAGTGATCCTTCAAGTTGTTTTTGGTCAAGTGACTGACCAAGGAGCTTGATATTATTTTTCCTATGCCGAAAGCCTTGCTCACAGCCTGTTCGAAAATCCAAAAGTCCCAAGAAGATTAGTATGCTCATATGGATTTTTCTATACAAGGGTCTAAATACAGCAGAATAACTTGAAAAGAAAAAGACTAAAATATTGAAAATACCTCTAAACTTTTCAATATTTCACTAATATTCCTGAACTTTTTTTTAAAATACGCTTACCGCTAGTTTTTTATGAACACTGTTACTATTTTGTTTAACAAATGCCTCTGAACTTTCTAAAGTTTCACCGATACTCTTAAACTAAAAAAAAAAAGGTTAAAAGTACCCTTACTATCGGTATATGGATGGTAAAGAGAATTTTATATGTTGAGTTTGTGTTCATCAACTCGAAACATCTAACTCATGTGTCAGATGGCTATTTGAGAAGTAGAGCTTGATTGATACCTTAAGCAAGGAAGAAAGTTCCTTAAACCTAAATCTACAAGGGGAGAATGGAAGGAGGAGGAGGTGTTTGGGTGTAGATGAATATTTTTGTCTTTATGCATTTTTTGAACTTTTCTGAAAAGTTGGTATTAATGCCATATTTGAAAATTCAAAGATATACTTGAAATGCAGTATTAACGGTTTCCATCCATCCATCCATCTAGATTTGAATGAAATAAAATATTTTTATTCCAATTATTCAAGTGTAAGAAAATTATGGTCATCGTGAGAAAATTATGAGAAAACAATGTAGGTCAGCTTTCATGTGAACTCCCATAGGCTTGTTTGGAGCACACTAAAAATAAATGAATAAATAAATAAAAGAAGAAGAAGAAGGGAAAAAGAATGTAGGATCTGGATCAAGAACAGTAGACTTTTATCTACTTTCTGACTATGTTATAACCTTATTGTCTCATTCAGGTTCAGCTTTGTGGGACTCCAACAGCTGTACTGATATACGTATCACAAAGGCTTAGCTGCCAAATCCGGCTTTGTTATATTTTCACCCAGATGATTAGGTTTTCTAATTAGATTGATATTCAATACATTCAGACAAATAATCTATGCTATTAAATGGTGTGCTCATGTTGTATGTTGACAAGGCAAAAAGTAAGGGGAATGGTTTAGATGTTTCAGGCATGTCTCTAACAAAAGTGATCAACTATTGGTTTTGTTATGTGCTTAGAGTCATTAAGAAGTTTTTACTTGGCCACAATTTTCAGCTCAAATGGGTCCTCTATTGGCTGATTTTCCAAAGAGTTAGATGACTTTGTTTACCCAATATTATATCCTAAATATCGAAAGATAATCTGGAGACAGGACCATGTGATACAGTAGACTTCACAAGCACTTGCCTTCTAGTAGGCCTCATTCAAAGATTTCTCACTTCCCATTTCTTAGAACAAGCCAATGTCTGCATGTTTCTTCTATATGTACATGTTTTCAAGTCCCAAGCAACCCAGATCTCAAACTTTCAACCGACCTCCAAGTTTTCTCATTCTAAATACTTTGACTTCCTGTTCTGAATAACAAAACCATGGGTTTTCATTTCGCGAAAATTGTAAATTCTGTGCAAAAGCTAGGACTTTCTTCTCTAGCAACAAACCAAGAATCATCACTTGTCCGCAAAGGTTATTGTGCAGTTTATGTTGGAGAGAGCCAAAGGAAGCGATTTGTGATTCCAATAGCTTACTTGAATCGACCATTTTTCAAAGACTTGCTCAGTCAAACTGAAGAAGAATTTGGTTACAATCACCCTATGGGAGGTCTCACCATTCCCTGCAATGATGATACATTCATTGAACTCATCTCTCATTTGAATTAGTTGTGAAAGAAGATATATTGGTTAGACACAATCTGGTAGATTCGATTTTACCATTCTTCTGTACAGATTTTTGAGGAAGAGATAAAATGCCTCCCCAAATGGTGTATACTGGATTAGATATTCAAATCTTAGAAAATGAAGATATTCCATTCAAGTTCTCTTTACATGTTTTTTCTTTTTTGGACTCCTATGCATTATTTTTTTCGTTAGCATAAACGTAGATGGATAGTAATGTTATTCTTCTGCATGAATTTCATTTGAAAAATAGTTTCAAAGGACTGGTGTAATCACCTTCATTATAGAAATTAGAATATATGAAGTCTACATAAAATAGAACATAGTTCAATTTTTTATGAACCCATATGAATCTTGTATTATTCTCTTACATATAACTTTTTTCTTTTTTTGTCTATTAATCTGTTTATCGCCTTTGGTAGAACTTCAGTTTCATAGTTCTTCAAATCACCAGCATCCTAGTAGACAAATACATTGTATAAGCATCGGTAAATTATATCTTAAAGTGATTGTTTCCGGTTATTCTTATATTTCTTTTTCAATGTAATTAAATTTTGAGCAGCTTCCATGCCAGCCGATATGGATTAAACCTGCAGTGCATTTTGTTTAGTGAAACTTGAAACATGTGGAAGTGTAATAATAAAAAGAGCCTGTTTCCCTTGAACCCGTCTACCATAAGATTTTTTTTTCTTCTCTCTCTCTCCTCCAATTTTTTTTTTTTATGACATTGAGAACACAGCAAAGCACCGTAATAATGGAGATTAAAATTGATTTCCGTCACATACTAGATTAGATTTTCACAATTTCAGTGTTAAAAAAATCCTATTGGTTAGGTCGTGATAACATATTAGATACGATTTCAGCACATAAAGAGAGTTAATTGCTTCAAGATGACAAGTCAAAAAGCTTTGGTTTCTGGGAGGGGCACTTTAAAGTTCTCCTTATTTATTTATTATTATTATTCTTATTTACTTAAGTTCAATATATTATTTTCAATTGTTTCAATCTGGGACTCCTACTCAAGATTCATCCATGTAATTGTATTCAACATAAGAATATGAGAACTTCGATGAAATTCAGAGAGGAAAATGGCATATATATTGAATGCGTTGATGGGGAATAGTTTTCTCTTTGAAAAAAAAGTCACTTTACTGCTCCGTGCAATTGCAGTGTTTATGTGCTATTGCCGTTTCAGGTGGGAAGATCAGTTTTCCACCCTAAATACAGTCATTTTGATGTACTTCCTATACATTGATATTCTACTATGACTAGGACAAGTTGAAAAGAAAAAAAAAAAAAAAAAACAAGGTTGGCAAAACTGTGTGGATGGTTGATCTTTCTTCTCCATCTCTCATAATATCTGCAACCTAGAAGTGAGATCAATGAAGGTCTCTTCTCTGCAGGGAATTGTCAGACCACCCATTGGATGATTGAATCCGAACTCTTCCTCGGCCCTTTTTAGTAGGTTTAGAAAAGAAGGATGGTTCAAATAAGAAATTGGAACCACAAATCTCCTTGTTTGGATTTCCCCCACATAGACTGCAATATGTCCTTTGGGAATATTGGACTTTACTTTTGAAGAAGCGCCCTGCATTTTGAGAATTTGCTTGGTATGAAGAAGAATTGAAGGCAAACGGATTCCCATTTTTAAATTTTCTTGAAGTGAAAGAAGAACAAGCAACTGTCAGTCGTTGTGGCCGATGTTGATCTTGAAGTAGAAATCTGGAATACTTGGGATGATAATCTCTCTGCAATTCGAGTTGGAAGATGGTTGTTCATTTGGTTTTTATGCATATATATCGAGTGAGGAAGAGGAGGTGTGAACAAAAGAATATCAAAGACGGTGTCTGGTTGGACCTACATCATCAAGGCTCACATGGGGTTGCAAAATTGGTTGAAACACACTCGTTTTCTCATTTGGCGCAGCTTCTGATGGTACACATCCACTGTTTAATGGGAAGATATTAGAGAAGAAAACAAGTGGTCAAGGAAAACCGAAAATCAAATGCTGTGACCAAGAAAATAAACAGACAAAAAAAATCAATGTGATAAGAAACTTTCAATCACAAGTTGCTGCATCATTTACCCAATGCAATAGTAGCTGAGAAACGAGGGCACCACAAAGTACACTCCAGATTGTACATCAGGTACTCACCTTTGTACAATAAACTGTCTTGGCTCTCGTATAGGCACTTCAAATCCTCCTCGCTAACTTCCTGTTCAGCAATATTATTATAACTATACTGGTTCGTATCCATCAGATGCCCCCACTGAACAGGAAACCGAGTTTTCTAATGTCTACAAGCACTGTCCTCAACATCAAGAGTTATTGGAGTAAGCTTGCACCATGCTTGATGTTTTCATATTGTTCAGTTAGTCCATAACTTAAGAATGACAATCTTTTGAAAAGCAATAGTTTAAGAAATGGTCAATCTATATTTTTAATTATTGACTAAAAAATGCTTGATTCCTAATAGATGCTTATTTTTTTCTTATTAAGATCTCATTAAATGTTCAGAACTTGGACATCCACTCATTGAGAGGGAATGTTGCCGGTCAGCTTTCATGTGAACTTCAAAAAGGCAGGATCTCTCAATCTGCATCTGGTAAAATTTGCTCCACTTCCAGCTATGTTATAACCATCTTGAATATGTTTTCTGTCTAGGCTTATCGATTTGGTTTGTGAGACTCCAATAGCTGTACTAATATGTCATCAAAGATTAGCTGCCAACTTTGGTTTTGTTCATATCTTGAGCCAGTTGGTTTAGATTTTTTTAATTATATAGGCTTTCTTTCCATTTAGACAAACAATATATTCCATTAAATGAATGTTTCCCTGCTATTCGTTGGCATGGCAAATAATTAGGGGGACGGTTTTGTTGTCTCAGCCATTTCTCTAACAAAAGTATTATCGATTGCTTATGTAATGTGCTAACTAACGAGCTTTCACTCGGCCACAACTTTCAGCTCAAATGGGTCCAGTATTTGCGGGGTTTACCGAAATGTTAGGTGACTTTGTTTTCCCGATATTATTTTCCAAGTAGCTGAAGATTATTATCTAGAGTACAATACCATGTGACACAGTATACTTCACAAGTACATGCCTCCTAGTTGGCCCCATTCGTAGATGTCTCACCACTCATTTCTTAGAGCAAGCTAGTGGCCACGTCTCCCTTTTTAATCTATATATACATGTTTTCAATTCCCAAGCAACTCAATTCTCAAACTTCCAGTTCACCACCAAGTTTTCCCTTTTTCTCTCAACTGCTATTGTGCTACTTCTACATTCCAAAATTCAAGACCCTTCAACTTCCTGAGAGAAAAACAAAAAACCATGGGTTTCCATTTGGCAAGAGTGGTAAATGCTGTGCAAAATATTGGACTTTCTTCTCTAACAACACACTACAAATCGTCGGCAATCCGCAAAGGTTATTGTGCAGTTTATGTAGGGGAAAGCAAAAAGAAGCGGTTTGTGATTCCAATCACTTACTTGAACGAGCCATTTTTCAAGGACTTGTTAAGTCGAGTTGGAGAAGAATTTGGTTACAATCATCCTATGGGAGGCCTTACTATTCCTTGCAGCGATGATACATTCCTTCATCTCATCTCTCGTCTAAGTGAGCCATGAGAAAAAATATATTTGTTAGATTAGTCACTTGTAGATCAGGGTCATTCCATTGTACACTTTTTTGAGGGAGAGTCGATGACCTCCCCAGTTAAATTCATTGGTTAGTATTACCTAAGAACATCAAATTCAAGTTGCCAAATACAAATATAAACTATCATTATGTCATTCATTGTGATGGAAGAATGCCAATCCTTTTTCTTTTTTTTTTTTTTGTCAACCTTTCCCCTTTTCATGTTATACTTGAGGATGTAGTTCAACGTGAATGGTTTATTTTCAATTCATAATCTACATTCATTCATCATTTTTCTAAATATTTGAATTTGTAACAGAGATTTTGAGCAATCAAGGACCATTAAGATACCAGTTCCATTTTATACATGGACTTCATTTTGGCAAACAGTTCTAGAGAATTATTGATTGCATCACAAGTTTGATCATTTAACTATGGCATATTCCTTCCAGATACTTGGCTCTAGCATGACAGCCAAATACAACAATCAAATCTAGAGTTAGTAACTAGAATAGTTTGTTTAGATGACTTTTGGCCTAGCATCTCATTTCATTGTATGAACTGGCAATACAGATGAAAATTTCTTGTATTAGCTGACTAAATTTGGTATTAAAGTCAAGTCTGACATTGATGGGTAGCTTGGTGGAACAAGTTCCTGTGCTGTGGTCACTCTGGTTTTCTTTCATTATCATCGGAACCTTCCTTTGTCATTCAAGAAACATGATGACATTAGCTGACAGGAATTTTAATTTCAGAGCTTTCATGGATATAATAGCTTATAAAGATCTTGTGGAGGAGACGCGCTAAAGGTAGGTAGAGGATATTGAGACACTGTAAAGAGATCTGATAAAGAGCTTTGCCTTCAGCTGTTTATTCCTGTTACACTTAGTGAAACGATTTATTTAGTACAGAACTTAATCAAAGCATGACATCTCCATCTTGAAAGCAGCAAGTTTATTTCATGCATCTTCTGCTCAACTCTGACAGCATATATCTCTTCACAAATCACTACATTTGAAAAGGGTAATATTCTCTCTGTAATACATTTATGATTTCTTGGCCTTTGCTGATATATATATCTCTTGGCACAAGCAAGCAAGCTAAAACGTGCATCTTTATTTCCATTCTAAGCATTCTGTTTGTGGAATCATATTCATATGGTTCTAGAGGGCACATGCAACATGATGTCCTAAAAGTTGAGTTTGCTATTAAATTAGTTCTAATTTTAAAACACCTTTTTAAGATCAAATTGTTTCTAAGAATAGCTATAGATGTCTGGAAGCTTATCCACTATTCTAAGGCCATCTACTTATAATTAACAATGGAGGCTTCCCTAATTTAAACTGGATTCATTCCGGTTTGTTCTTCCATAATGTAACAGCTCAAGTCCATCGCTAGCAGTATTGTCCTATTTAGACTTTTCATTCTGGGATTTCTCTCAAGGTTTTAAAACGCGTCTGTTAGGGAGAGGTTTCCACACCCTTATAAGGGATGTTTCATTCCCCTCTCCAACCAATGAGAGATCTCACAATCCACCTCTTTTGGGGGCCCAGCATCCTCGCTGGCACACCGCTCGGTGTCTAGCTCTAATATCATTTGTAACAGCTCAAACCTACTTCTAGCAGATATTGTCCTATTTGAGATTTCCCTTCTAGGATAATCCTCAAGATTTTAAAATGCGTATGTTAGGGAGAGGTTTTCACACCCTTATAAAGAATCTTCGTTCCCCTCTCTAACCGCTGTGGGATCTCACACCGAACTTGTAGGTTTGCTTTGTTTTTAACCCATACACATGACATTTACTGTATTTGGCTGAAAATTCCATGTGGCTCGTCAGACAAGTATGTCTCACACCACGTCCCATATAATTAATGCATTTAATAGCATTTCAATTTTTTTATCAATATATTGAGTCATTCTTTGCATTTCTTAGCACTAAATATCTCCCTCCGATCATAATTCATAATCATTCTCAAAACTCACTATTTGGACAGACAACCATGGATATTTGCTGAGCTCGCCCTCCATTGATCAGGAAATCATGTGGCTCATACAACTGCACAACTCCCCATACCCTTTTTTGAGTCTATGCAGAGTAGAAAGAAGATTTTTCAACTTACTTCACCAACCACCACTGTGAGTTCATATGGTCCCAACTTTCTGCGTTTAATGTATTTCTGCTTCTTTTGCTACTTTATTATAGGGAAAAAAAAATGGCACTGCTTGAGATGAAAGCAAATATCCTTTTTATATGTTTCAATCAACAGTAAAAAGAGTCAGAATCATGTAGCATTCATTTCCACATGAGAGAGAATCTGCTTTCTGTTGCCTTTGTATGTAAACGTTAACTCATACAATTGTCTTTTTTGGCTTGCTTTCAATTTGCACCCACTCCCAGTTGCTTTCCTTGGACACCATTCACATATTTGGTCTCGCCCCACCCTCCATATAACCAAGAGCCTCCTAACTGTGCCCCTAAATTTAAGGTTCTCACCCACCTAGCCCTTTCGAATCTTCTGCTGGTCCTCAAATTGACCAATGGCTGATTCTGTAGGACACTGTTCAGGACCAAAATGGAACACTGATGCCCTCTCAGCCCTGAGCCCAAACTGCAAGTTGAAAGACAGAGCCATGTGAAACCCTTGTGAACTCTGCTCTAACCAGACCCCAACCCAACCTGCTTCTTCCTCCATTGCCTCAGAACTTTGATATCTTCCTTTTCCACCAATTTATCAATATAAATACGGACATAAACTTGTGGTTGCATTGCACTTTCAGTTCATTGTTCATTAACGAAAAAAAACTGACATGGGAATCGTTTACAAAGTGTCTTTATAACACCCAAAATCTACCTAGTAGATATTGTCCTCTTTGGACTTTCCCTTTCGGACTTTCCCTCAAAGTTTTTAAAACGCGTCTGCTAGGAAGAGGTTTCCACACTCTTATAAAGAATGTTTCGTTCTCCTCTCCAACCGATGTGAGATCTCACAGTCATTCTGAAATAAAGTTCTTAAACGGTGCATTTCGAGGGAAAGAAAGGCAATTTCAGCTTCTTGGAGGTTCCCAAAGGCTTCTCTGCAGTTTATGTGTGGAGAAATTCTTAAGAAAGTTCTTAAGCTGAAGAATTTAGCTTTGGTCTTCTAATTGGCAGCCTAACTATTGCATGTAGAGAAGATACTTTCATTGAAGTCACTTCTAGGCCTTGAAAGGTTACTGTGATTTCTTTTCCATGATTTTTTCCCGTACCTTTGATCTTTTTCTTAACCAAATTTATGTTACTTGTTCTTTGGATCAACAATGTTAAGGATGGAGCAACGAGCAAGTCATCTGATAATGAATGTTTTGTCTACACATTTAATTTAGAGGAATTGAACATAGAGATGTCCACGGTGCAGAGGAGCCTTATCCATTCTTGTCTCCTATTTCAATTTTTATTTTCACAAAATTTTCCATTTATTTTTTCGCAGATAGAGTTCCATACATGATTTTTTTTTTTTTCATCTATATATATATATATATTAAAAAAAAATTAATGATTATTTCTATTTTTTAATTTAATTTCTATTAAAAAAAATCTTAATTAATTCAATAATATTTCATAACAACCTAACTTTTATAAACTCAAATTTCAATATTATATAGTTAGTTATAATGTTTGTCCCTTGCTTCGTTTGACTAACAGAGATATCTTTCCCTACTCACTTTCCTATTTTCCATTCAAATGGAGATTTCCACCCTATTTAAGATTTCATTCCAAGGCATAACTTGTATCAATGCGTTTTATATTGTCTGGAGTTCGCTCCCAGAAATATAGCCATCCCCACCCCCTCACGTCAATCCCACGAGTCTCTTATCCATTCTCATTCGATCACGGCAGGGGAGCAAGTAAAAATAGAAAAACTCACATTGGGTTTAGGGATAATCAAGCTCGAATCGATGACTTCCGCCATGTCAAGGCAACACTCTACCGTTGAGTTATATCCCTTCCCTTGCCCTCCATCGAGAGATAGAAATGACTAATCACCGTGTAACCCTAATTGTTGGAAGTTAAATGACATTCCAAATCTAAATATTAAACCAAGAGATTTGGTGAAGTATAATTTTTTAACCAGACTTAAAAATTTCGAAACATTAATTGAAAAACCGGGNAAATAAAAGTCCGGTGGTGGAAGTAACGTCGAGATTGGATTCCGGTAGGACTCTGATACTACCTCGTGGAATTATCGGACTTTGATGGGTGTGTTGGCCTTCGTAAGTTGTAACGACGGTCGATTGGTCGTTGGACAATCGCTCCACTCTCTTCTTCACACCACACCCTACCGTAGTACAACGGTAATAGCTTCTGTTTTATCAGTATAACGATTTCATCATGAATAATGATTCAAAGTAAAAAAATATCATATTATTATGAAAATATGAAGAAGACAAACCTAGGGTAAGGACTGTTCTTCACGGCTTTTTGACCGTACTTTCGCCACCGATACCCATCGTCGAGATGATCGATATCACTCTTTGTCATGAAAGCAAATCTCGGCTCTCTTTGCTTCTTCTGGTTCTTCTTTTTTGGCTTCAACCTAAACTCAAATATCTTAAAAAAAAAAAAAAAAAAAAAAAAGTGATTAAATGGTTGTAGGTTGATTTAATGATTTTGAAAGTTATTGTTTAAATTTGCTACCTAAAAGATGCTTATGCTATAAAAATCAAATGTATTTTTATTAATTTAGAATAAACTTAATTTAAAAATATTGAAAATTAAATCCTCGTCAGCAAGCTTAATTTGTCCACGCTTGCAAAATGGATCAAAACTGTAGCTTCTCAACTGTCATAACGATATTGCTCCAATGACGAAACTACCCCTGTACTATAAAACCAAAAGACTGTCAAATGCCCCTCCTCCTGCCTGTTGCTTCCTCCCATTCTTTCGATGTCGAGCCCTCACCATTTTCATATTAGACGAAGTCTCGATTCCTTCGCCAGTTTTTTGCGCCATTCTCCTCAAATCCAAAATCTCAAAGCCATTAAGAAGCTTCACGCCCAACTGCTTAGAACCCACTTCCAATTTTCCTCCCCAGATCTTCACTCTAAGCTTATACTATCCTACTCCCAAACCATCCCCAATTTTGATGCGCAAAGCTTAAGCAGCTTCTTCAAATGCATAATCCCCAGAAGTTCTTTAACCTTTAACGTAATGATTTCTGACTTTTATCGACATGGGTTTCCAGATTTTTCGTTAATGGCGTTGTCTTTCATGCATTCCAATGGGGTTCCTATCGATACGTATGCCCTTTGCAGCTCTTTGAGTGCTTGTTCTCTTGTTCAGAATGTGGTGTATGGAAAACAGATGCACGCCTTCGTGGGGAAATCAGGTTGGTTATGTAGTGTTTTTGTGGGGAGTGCGATTGTCGACATGTATGCAAAAAATTCGCTGATTAATGATGCAGTTAAAGTGTTCGATGAAATTCCTGTGAAGAATACGGTGTGCGCAAATGCATTATTGGCTGGATATGGCGACGCTAGCATGTGGTTTGATGGACTTGAATTGCTACGGAAGATGCACGTTTTGGATTTGAAGTATGACCGGTTCACTCTATCAGCTTCTTTACGTGCGTGCACTGGTTTATCTGCAATTGCTTTAGGTAAGCAAGTGCATGCTTATCTACTACGAACGGTTTATGATATTTCGAGTGATGTTCATCTTCAAAGCACATTAATTGAAATGTATGGGAAGAGTGGCATGGTGGAAAAAGCATGGAATGTGTTCGTTTTCGCAGGACTTGGACAAAAAGAAGATGGGAAAAGGGATATTATAATGTGGACTTCTATGCTTAGTGCATATGGTAGAAACGGATGTTACATAAGAGTAATTGAATTGTACAACCAGATGTTGATGGAAGGGATCAAACCAGATAGGGTGGCTTTTGTGACAGTGATATCAGCTTGTGGTCACACTGGTCAGGTGAATCTTGGAGTCAAATATTTTGACTCCATGCAGAGTGTTTTTGGGTTGGAACCTGGTCAAGAGCACTATAGTTGTTTGGTTGACTTGCTCTGTAGATCTGGGGAATTGGAAAAAGCATGGAAGCTTGTAAGTGGTATGAAAAGTAGCGATTACAATGTACCTCTATGGGGTGCTTTACTCCGAGCTTGCTTGGAACATGGAAATATTAAGTTGGGTAATTTGGCAGCTCGTAGGGCACTTGAATTGGATCCTACGAACGCTGGGATATTCGTTATGCTATCAAATCTGTATTCTGGTTTTGGCTTGTGGAATGAGATAGAGCATTTGAGGGAATTTGTGAGAAGGGAAGGGCTGCATAAAGGTGTTGGATGTAGCTGGATAGAGACCACAAGTTGAGCATTTCTCAAATAACCTTACGTAAATGTTAAACTGCTCTGAGAGAGAGTGTAGGGGGTCTCTTCTCATTGGGCCCGCTTGGATATTTGGGCTAGGTCAAGCCAGTTCGTAAAGAAGCTAGTTCAAGATTGATTGCTTATTGAAAACGAACCCCCAGTGAAAAAAGAAATTCAATTAGGCCTTAGCTTAGGTGCCCATTCCTAAAGCCATGAGAATTGGTCAGAAAAACGTTATAATAAGGAATCGGAGGAGGATTTGACGATTTTTTCCAGTAACTTTGTTTTATGGGAAATGGTTTCTTGTGAGGTGCTATGATGAAAATTGTTTCATTGAGCCTTAGAGAGTAGCTTGTATCATTGTTATCCAGCATCACTGCTCAATTGTCATGCTATATAACACAGAGAGTTCTCAACTTTAGTGAGCAAAATAAGAGGGTGAAATTACAAGTTCTCAGATTATTCATGAGATCTCGGATCTCCCTCTACCTAGTTCAGTGTATAACTCTCGCTGCCGCCACCATCTGCTTTATATTTTTTGTAACTTCCTTAGTTCCCATATGTACAAAGATGCTTCCCAGTCATGTTAACTTGCTAGTCAAACACATACCCTCCCTTCTTCCTCGTAAAGCACGTAATCTTGGCATTTTGCCAATTCAATCATCAAATTACCTGGTGGCCTTGGCTCTCCTCTCCCTGTCCTCGCCATATACCTCTTGTTAGGAACTACGAATCTCCACAATGATATGATATTGTCCACTTTGAGCATAAGCTCTCGTGACTTTGCTTTGGGCTTCCCCAAAAGGCCTCATACCAATGGAGATGTATTCCTTACTTATAAACTCATGATCCTTCCCTAAATTAGCCAATGTGGGACTCCCTCCCAACAATCTTCAACACACCTTGCTATCTATAGTTTTGTATTTCAACTTTTACCATGCAACAAAGTAACTGAGAATATTACGTCAATGCCGGGCCAGTTAGAAGACGCTGCGAAAAAAAAAACAGAACAGTGCTAACAAAGATTATATATCAGGCCAGGTACAGGTACTTATGAATTTGTTTTTAGATAATTTATACAGCTTGCAGCACCTTAACATGGGTCAGGCTGAATTTTTCCCTTTCATTAATAGTAGTTGTATTTGTCCATTTTGAGATCCTGAATGATATGCACTCCTAACAAATGTTTGTACCGTTGGACTTAGCAAATGTCTGGTCCCTTCAGTCTGATCCCCATCTCATCCATTAGCATCACTGCTTTCTTCAGTATGCTGAATTGCTTATAGCTTCTCGATGATGTCTGCTTGAAAGAGCTTCACATCTTTGTTGACGTTTTCGTTTGAACAAATAATTGAATGAAGCATTTATTTTTAGTTTCTCAATTGGTGCCCTTCTCGAAGTGGTGTGGTTTTCCTATCAGGAATATGTTTTAAGTCATTACTTATTTAGATTTTTTGCGTCATTGATTAGACTCAATTGGTCTCATTTTTTTCTGCTGACAGAGAGGATAACACGATGCAACTTGTCATTGAATATATTTTTCATTTAATGTTCTCTATCCCACAAGTTCTAAATGGCTGAATAAATCTGAACGGCTAGGATGATCCTAAACTTTGAGTTCCCCATTCTGTAATAGTTGTATAATCTTTATTTTTGCTACGTTTACATGATGTGATACTTAATGCTTCTAACAAGCTTCTTGATCTAAGTTGTGAGATGGCCTCCTTGTCATAGCTTATACTTTATAAGTTCAAATTGTTTTGTGCATTCTTAGCCTTAACGGGGGACTTCCTGCCCAATATCCACGAGTTTCACTTTACAGATGAAAGGAAGTATTAGTCTATTCGTTTTCCATGATGGTTTGATGAGCCTGTAAGCCGTTAATCTTGCTGAGATGACTTTTTTTTTTTTTTTTTTTTTTTTTTTTTTTTTTTTTTTTTTTTTTTTTTTTTTTTTTTTTTTTTTTTTTTTTTTTTTTT
>NW_019272025.1:2571821-2597888 GCF_002738345.1 Cucurbita maxima | reverse complement strand
TTTTTTTTTTTTTTTTTTTTTTTTTTTTTTTTTTTTTTTTTTTTTTTTTTTTTTTTTTTTTTTTTTTTTTTTTTTTTTACTTGGAAGCTCAGATTGCTGCCCAGAAAACAAAATAAGGTTGAAGAAATCAAGTGCTCAGATATTTTTTGTGACTTGATAAGGTTTTGGGTTTCTCATAGACTAGGAAACCATTGGAGAGAGACACAATTTTGTCCAGGGGTAGTTCTGTCAACTTCCTGCCTTGCCCATCTCTCTCCTGAGACACTCGGTATTCTCTATCCAGAGGATGATAGGCATGCACATAGACACATATGGATGATAGGCATGCACATAGACACATATTGGCGACAATTTTAAGAAATCAATGCATGAAATAGGATGTAATTGTTGACAGTTTTCAACTTTGTTATGGTAGGAAGTATGCATGAGTTTACAAGCCAGTGATTACTTGGCATATATTCAGATAACACGTATTTCTGTGTGCATCTCATGGAGAAACCACATGGGAAGCTATCCAATCCCATTGAGTGGAAAATTGAATCAAAATGCTCAACGTTGCAGTATACAAGAACTTCATTTCATTGTAACACTTTAAGGGGCACATGAATGAACTGAGACCACATCCGAATGAAAGCGATCTTAAGGATAAGATGACTAAGAAATGCTTAAAAGAATTGAAAGTTACTACTTGTACCAACAAGGTGCACTTTCCTTTCTGGTAGCTCAATTATAGAAACCTCAAAGTTAATTTGGCGTGCTTTGTTTGGAGCAATTTTATGTTGGGTGACCTGAGAATTTTTCTAAGAAGCGTATGAATGAGGACAAAACATGTTGAAAGGACTTGTGTTGCTTTATAAGGATAGTCTTCAGTCTTAGAAGTAAGGAGTAAGTAATATGACTATGTTGCAAGGGAATGCTAGGGCCATCATGTGCCAAATTTGAATTTCTAATCCTGGACATGGGTTGTGATCGAATGGTATCAAAGCGGTACCTCTCCCAATAAAATGATGTTCGAGGACGAATCGAGGCAGAAGCTGATGGACATGTGACTCCCAAGTAAATGAGGAATACATGAACAAACTGAGACCACGTCCAAATGAGAGCGACACTAAGGATAAGATGACTAAGAAAGGCTTAAAAGAATAGAAAGTTACTACCTATACCAACAAAGTGCACCTTTCTTTTTGGTAACTTAACCATAGAAACTCTAAAGTTAGGTGTGCTTTGCTTGAATTAATTCTATGTTAGGTGACCTGCAGGAAATTTTCTCAGGAAACACGTGAGTGAGGACAAAACATGTTGAAAGGACTCATGTTTGTCTATAGAGATAGTCTTCACTCTTAGAAGCGAGAGGTAAGTAATGTGACCATGTCGCAGGAGAATGTTGGAGTCATCAAGTGCAAAATCTGGATTTTGAATCATAAACATGGGTCGTGATAGAATGGTATCAGAGTTGTACCTCTCCTAGTAAGATGTGATTCAAAGACGAACCAAGACATAAACTGGTGGGCATGTGCACCCAAGTAAATGAGGGGCATATGAATAAACGGTGGGCATGTGCACCCGAGTAAAAGAGGGGCATATGAATAAACAGAGATCACATCCAAATGATAGCATTCCAAACCACGTTCCAATCCCATTGAGTGGAAAATTGAATCAAAATGCTCATTGCAGTATACAAGAACTCCATGGTGCTTTATTAAGGAGTCACTTAACAATACAGTGAGGTTACGAGAAGGGTGATAATTTCTATTACTGATTTTCTGTCATGTGAACTAAAGAAGGTAAGAAACAAGAACCTAAAATTTGGTTCATTTGAAATAATGGTGACCTTCAATTGTTGGTACTTCGTGTGTCCATCTCTTTGTTATTAGTTGCAAAACCTTTTATACAGCTTCATTAAGATTATTTCCTACAAACTAGGACCAACATCAACCATTATATTTCATCGTTTATTCATTTATGGTTTGAAATCTTGCAGTACTTCCCGCTGAGCTGCCAAGCTTTTGAAATGCAGTGTATCTTCGCATGACCATCGAGTTTTTTTCTTTTTTTTTTGTGTTAAAAGACATGTTTGTCCTTCCATTACAAATAACTGGTGCTCTAATATTTAGTCCTTATCCTTTAGCATATAGCTCCTTTCTTAAGAATTTTGATTTCTCCAGCTTACTCATTTATCTTTTAATCTGGAACTTACATCACTGTCTTTAGGGAGTTCGACGTTTTCGCTTCTCCTAGATAATTTTTAGCTCTTTGGCTATATTATGTACTTTTGAAGTTGAAGATTCTCTTTTAGCCTTCTCATTTGGTCATATAACCTTATACTCCTTGTTTGGTTTGAACACATTTAGAATCTCTTACATTCCTAAATTTGGTGACTTTTTATGATCATCATAAAGAAGTGATTTAGATTTCCTATGGAATGTTATCTTGAATAAGGTTTTCATGTTGCTGCTTCATAGTGAGTTGTAAATTATTAGCCCTTTGCATAATTATCCAGGCCTGGACAACTCAAGGCTAGACTACTAGTTTTCTAATTCTAGGAGTAGTATGAAACTTAACAACTGCTCAGGCAGACATGAGATGTAAGCATTGTTCAATACGTTTAATTTGCAAATAGAAACTTTAATAGGGTACCTCTTGTTTGTCTGTCCAAGTCCTAACAGCTAAGGTGGCTTTTTCGTCGGTCAGATGTAAATGTAATGGTCGAATGTTCTGTTTTAATAGAGGGTACTGTCTTAATTGTAACGGCCCAAGCATACCGCTAGCCGATATTGTCTTATTTGAATTTTCCCTTTTGGGCTTTCCCTCAAAGTTTTTAAAACACGTCTACTAGGGAGATGTTTCTACACCCTTATAAAGGGTGGTGTTTCGTTCTCCTCCCCAACTGATGTGGGATCTCATAATCGGCCCTTCTATGAAAGTCATATTATCTTCTGTTGTACTCTGTTTACTTGGTCGTTCATATGCTTTCTTTCCTAAACATATAGACATTGCATATTCGGAGCAAAGTTCATAGGATGTTGCAGAATACACATGATCATTCACAGACCTTTCTCTAGTACATGACCTTAAATGGGGATGGGACCCGACGGCCCTGCTTTTGTTTTGGACCTGCATGTGCAGTCATGTTCATCGTGACGTGATTTCATATCAATCTCGCCCTTGTTTCGCATATTTGCTTACGAGGTACAGCACAATCCTATCCTCAAGTTTTATATTTGCTCCATCAATGTCTAGATGGGTCCAATTGTTCAATTCCCATCCCAATCAATCATTATTTCATTGTGCATATCCTTCTAATCCAGGCTTCTTGTACTCTACACCCTCATTCTGTCATTTTTCCTTTGATAATCTTTTAACTATCTTAACTGTATACATATTATGGTTTGAATATTGAATTGCTGCAGATCACAACTAAACTTCCAGCCAGAAAACTAAGGCGGCGGCCTGCTGCTGGCTACATTTTCAGCACGTCCATCAAACCGGTCATCTTTAAACCGGTCATCTTTACAACAACACTTCACATGGGGTAAAGCTCTGCTAGTCAGACTGTCACAAAAGAGGTATTGTCCGCTTTGATCTATTACGTATTACTCTTAGTCTCATGGTTTTGAAAACACGTTTGCTAAGGAGAGGTTTCCACACCCTTATAAACAATGTTTTGTTCTCCTCTCCAACCGACGTGGGATCTCGGGCATAAACATATTGTAAAAGTAGGAAGGCAAGGAGGAAAACAGTGAGAGGGGAAAATGGTTAAAGTTATGGTAAAGTAAAAGTGGGAGATTTGAAGTAGTTGGGGTTGATTTGCCTTACTATGTTGTCTTCTTCAGAAAGAAGACTTGGGGACAAGAGTAACATGGCCTTCCATGTGCCAAACACAAGGAATAGTCCCTATCAAACTCTCTCAAAAAAATATATATATATTATATTCCTTTTACTCCATTGGCTCACCGGGTCACCGCATTTGGATGTGAACCATCGACCCTTTTGGCCTTTTCACTCTCTCTGTTCCCTGTTATTTTTCCTCTGTTTTTTCCACCATTCATTTCTTTTTCATGGAACATGGAGGAGTCCCTTTTATGACACTGACCCAAATTTTCTTTTCGTCCCATTTCTAGTTTAACGTGATATTAGAACAAGAGATGATTAGGAACCACAACCTTTCACAATAGTACATGATAATGTCCATTTTGAGCATAAACTCTCGTAGTTTGACCTCATATCAATAGAGATGTATTCGTTACGTATTAACTCATGATGTGGGACTCTGTCTCTTTGTCGAATCTTTATGACATCGTAATAGTAGTTCATACAAACATTTGATGCCGTGAATCGTTTTTTTTTTTCCTCTATCAAAACAAACCATATCTTTTATTTTATTTGGTTTAGGTATTGTTACAAAGTGATTGTTCTAAAAAGTACAAAAAGATTCTGTTTTTGTATTCTAGGTTTGGAAATATGGCCGTTATTCACGCAATCAACTGTCATAAGATGTTGGGAAAAAGCTTCTCTAAAGTAGCTTTTAAGGCCCCTAATTTTGAGGGGTTTTCTGTCTTTTCACAAGGGGTTACCCCTTTTTCCCTTTTGCTATCATTTTGATTGCTTTCTTATCAAACATAATCATACTCCTATAATAAAATTAAATAAAGTTATTTTAATATTTTATTTGATTTTTCTTTTTAAAAATTAAATTTAAAAATCAAAATTATTATCGAGAAAATGCTTGAAATTTTAATTCATGACTTTGAACTCGAGAACCAAAGTTACCAGCACTCCTACTATATCTTGACTAATCAGCTTTAATTTATGACGTGGATATTCCAAATCCACATGTCAAACATAAGACGGTTTTTTAATCTCGAACTATACAAATCCAACTTGTAACATCGTCCCTAAGGTTCGAATCACAACCGACATTATACAGAAAATATTATATATATATATATATATACATACATAGAGAGAGAGATGAAAGTATTGATAATATAGAGAGTGGGGATAAATGTCTTGTTGCAGGCTGTTCTGACTTAGTGGCTGTAGAGATTCAAGGACCACACCAAAAATAATAATAATAATAAATAATAATAACAATAAATAAATAAATAAATAAATAATTTCTGATTTACTTTATTTTATCACCAAACATTGCTCCCCCTTCTAATTAATGCGTAGGACATCACTATTTTATTATTCTTTTTTTTTTTTCTTTACCGAAAAAATAAATAAAATAAATAATATATATTTTCTACAAATTTATTGCATGTAAATAAATTTTATATTTTTCCTTTTTTTCCGCATAAAATATCTTCTCAAAAGGGGCCCACTTTTTTTTCCCTTTAAAATAAAAATACGAACGGGATAAATTAAGGGTGGAGTGTACAAATGGTTGGATAGCTCGAGTTTCCACATTTTTAACCTAATCTAACTGTTTTTTTTTTTTTTTTTTTTTACACAAACAAATTTTATTTGGATTTTTCTAGTTATTTATTCAATGTTAATATAAAAAATCTATTTATTTAATTATTTAATTATTTTATTATTTTATTAACCTTTACCGCTCAATTCCAATAAATATTTTGAAAAACTATATTTCAAAATGGAGAGTTGTTGAAAAATAGATAATTAAACAAAATAAAAATAATGTAACAATAAATTCAAGTCACCCTAGAGTTTTAACCTGAGTCTATCATCTTCGTTAGATGAATACGACGACTATTCACAATGGTATGATATTGTCTACTTTGAGCGTAAGCTCTCATAGCTTAGCTTTTAGCTTTCCAAAAAGTCTCATACCAATTAAGAGAGTATTTTTTTTATTATAAACTCATAATCATTCTCCGTCGACGTGTGCTTAATGATAATGTCATATTTCTTATCATATAGAGAGCCATCGTACTTTAAAAAATACATATAAAAATGTGACAATAATTTAAAATCTCAATTAGTAAAGTTATTTATTTATTATTATTATTATTTTTTTGGTATTTTTGAAGCAATATTACTTTTTTTCTCACTCAAGAAGTTTCAGCTTAAAATTATTTTCTTTGACATGTTTTACAAAAATTTAGTTATCATTAAAAAATTGCTCGTAAATTAATATTTGGAGCGATTAATTACAAAACCATATAGTAAAAAAAAAATATAATAATTTCGATAATTCCAATGTATTTGCATGAAAGATTGAGTAGAAGAAGATTTGTAATTGTAAAATAAATTAAAAATAAATAATAATAATAATAATAAATTAAGAATTATTAGAATCCCTACGTCCAAACAAACACTAAATTTCAAAACTTTCAACAGAATTTGTACTCCAACAGTACACTTCCCTTCTTCGTCCGTGATCTCACCAAATATATATATATATATATATTTATTTATTTATTTATTTATTTATTTATTTTACATTATAATATATTTTGAAAAATATTTATGAGTACCATTATTATATTTTATATTGATTTTTGAATTTTAGCTAATTATTATTTTTAATATTTTTACTTTTATAAAAATTGGTTTCGATTGGTAATTACGATAATTGTTTTGAATTTAATAAAAATATATGTTTTAATCTTGAATTCATTTTCATTTATATTATATATTTTAAATATATTTTATACAATTATTTATTTATTTTCCTCGAATTTTTAATAATCTAATAATTGAATGAGACAATTTTAATTTACTATCTTACCCTTTCTTTTCGACGTTTTCTTTTTTAAATTATTAACTATAATATTGAGATTAATCCGAAATTTTCATTAGAATGAATTTGGATTCAGTTCGTCAAACCCAAAATGATTTATTTCTATATAAGTAATGATGTTATTTCTCTTTTTTCCACCGTGGAATTATGGAAATATAAATTAATTTTTAATTTTTTAATTATAATTATCGGCTCTTTTAATTATTTCTTATTCATAATTTCATATTATCGTTATTACTCTCATTCGAATATTATTTTAGTTCATGTATATACCTTTCTTTTACTCAAATGTCTCCGTGTTTTATTTCTATCATTTAAAACAAATTCAAAATTTAACAGCAAAATATAAATTTATATTATTAATTTTTTTTATATAAAAAAATGTTGAATCCTACTATCAAACCCTACACTATTACACAAACACTTTATTAATGGAATGTTAAGTCGAGTTTAAAATCTATTCTATTTTTATATATTGTCGGTGTGAGATTCTACCCCTAGTAGATATTGTTCGTTTTGGTCCGTTACTTATCGTTGTCAACTTCATGATTTTAAAACACGTCTACTAAGAAGAGAAGTTTTCACACTCTTATGGAGAATGCTTCATTTCCCGCTATAATCAATGTGGGATCTCATAATCCACTCCCATCGGCCAATGTTTGGCTCTGATATCATTTATAACAACCTAAGTCCATCACTAGCCGATATTGTCTGAAGTTTTCACACTTTTATAAGAAATGTATCGTTCCACTCTCCAACCGGCGTGGGGTCTCACAAAAGGTGTGAAAACCTCTCCATAACAAACCCGTCTTCAGCTAAGGTGGGATCTCTTCAAGGATGTGAAAACTTTTCTCTAACTGACACGTTTTAATACCGTGAGACTAACAATGATACATAACGATCTAAAGCAAACAATATTTTTTAGTGGTGAGTTTGGGCTGTTACAGTCGATATAAAATAATTAGCCACATTATTTGGGTGTTTTCGGGGTTAAAAGGTAATAAATGGTTAGGTTGATTAAGTATTGAACACTATGTGGGGGTCCAAGTTGCCATTGGGAGAGCCAACATCCAAAGCAAAAGTAGACCCATCTGGTTTTTGGCTCCCACCATCTCATAGGACACATTACCCAACACTCTCATGGCCTGTCCTTCACTCCTTTCCTCTCATCCCCTAAACACAAACCCTTTATTCCTTAATAAATACCCCTTCCTCCACACACCATCCCTTCAACTCCATTTTTTTCTCCTCCCTCCAAGCCCTACAGGAGATTTCTTCCCATTTCCCACACTCAAAAACACCAACACAATGGCCATCCAAAAGCTAAACAAACTCCCCCAATCCACCGTCCTCAAGCAAATCCTCAAACGCTGCTCGAGCCTCGGTCGAAAGACCAACAACGCTTGTGCCTACGATGCCGATGACGACCTCCCCCTCGATGTCCCCAAGGGTCATTTCGCTGTCTACGTCGGCGAAAACCGTAGCCGATTCATCGTCCCTATCTCTGTCCTTACTCACCCTGAATTCCAATGCTTACTCCGTCAAGCAGAAGAAGAATTCGGATTCGACCACTACATGGGTCTCACCATCCCTTGTCAAGAACACGTCTTCAGATCCTTAACATCCTCCATGCTTCGATGAACAACCCCGTCGTTCCGAAACGTTATATGATCTCGAGCTCTTTTCTTCATCATTTGATCGAATTTTCATGAAAACAAGAATTTACAAGAATTTGAAGATGGTCAAATAAGAGAGATAGCTCTATTTCTCTTATTTTTTTATACATCTTCTTTTTCACTTTCTTTTTCATGGATTTCTTCATCATTATTATTATTTTTTTTCTTTCTTTTTTTTTTTGACTTCTCTAACTTAGTATCCAATTTTCAACCCAAGATCTCAAAAGGGTTGAGAAGAAAAAAAAAAAATATTATCTCTTTGTAAAAATAGCCAATGTTCCCTCGTTGAGGTGATTATATTTTACACCTTTTGAGCGGTTTCTTTTTAATGAAAAAAATGCATGAATTATTATTATTATTATTCTCATGTCAACATCAGCATAACTCAATATTATATTAAAATTAAAAAAAATTATATATACATTATTTAAAAAAAATAAATATCCAAATGGGCAGCTAGTTGAAGAAGTTTGGTCAAAGAATATTTGAAGGTACATTTTTAAGAATTATGTGTACGGAATCTTTAAGAATATTATTAGATTCTTAATCTTAAAAAAAAACATTATTGTCATTTAAGAAAATGTGTTTTTTTTTTTCTTTTCTTTCTTTTTGTTCTTAGTGTAATGAACATTATTTTGTGCATGTGAATCTTCAATCTAACTGATCTCTAAAGCAAAGATTCATTTTTTTTTTTTTCTAAAAATGGAAATTTTAATTGTTATTTATATTTAATTATTTATGTCTACAATTCATATGTTGATACAGATTTCTAAAATACCATTTTGATCATGTAGTGTGCCACTGGGTACATGAATTGTAACAACACAAGATATTGTCTGTTTTTGCTTTTACGTATCGTCGTCAATCTTACGGTTTTAAAACGCGTCTACTAAGGAAAGATTTTTACACTCTTATTAGGAGTGATTCGTTTCTCTCTTCAATCGATGTGGGATCTCACATGAACTGAGGCTACATCCTAATCAGAGAGATCCTAAAGATAGAATCACTAAAAAAATGCTTAAAGAAAATTAAAGTTATTACCTATACCAACAAAGTGCATCTTCCTTGTCGGTGGCTCAATCATAGGAACTCCATAGTTAAGCGTACTTTACATGGTCAAACATGCTAAAAGAACTCGTAGGAAAATATCGGGGTCATAAATTATATATATATATATATATATATATATATATATATATATATATATATATATATATATAATTTTAAAAAGTTATAAATAAATTGTTAATTCGATTAAACATCAAATTTAAATTTATATAAATAATTAATGTTTAGTGGCAAAAATAAATTTAAAAAAAAAAACATAGACTAAATAATATTTTAATTACTAATAATTCAATCAGAAGGCAACATTTTTATTCATTTCTATTAAAAAAAAAAAAAAAAAAAAGTAAATTTTGTTGTGGTTGGATTGGATCATATACTTTTGCATGTGACACCATTGTCGGGTCATATTCATTCTATAAAATATAAAAAGTTTTTTTTCCAAATTTTATTTATTTATTTTTCTTGGTTTTATTTTTTATAGTAATTTAGTTGACTTTTTCTTAAACAGTCGATTGAACTACGAGTGCCGATGTATTTTAATTAATTAAATTATTTTCGATTTTATATTTAATAAATCTTCTATTCGACAGTTTTTTAAATTTAAATTCATAAATTTAAATTTTATATTTATATTTAATAAATTAATTCTTATTTTTTTAATAATTACAAGACTAAATACATACAAATTTATTAAATTTGTAATTTAATAATAATAATAATAATAATAATAATAATAATAATTTATGCAAGGATAAAATTTTTATTTATTAAATAGCAAATTGCTAAAAATTCCTCACACGAAGGATCGTTTTCCAAAGCATGGGTAATCACTCCCTTTCATTATCCATCTCCTTAATGGAGAAATTAATCAAAATGAATTTCATTAATATTTTTAAATTTTAAAAATATTAAAAAATTTAAAATAGTATTAATGAAACTTGGGTATAAAAGTTTAATATTTTTTAAAATTTTTGAAAATTTAATATTTTTTTAGATTTGAATATTTCAATTATATATATATATATATAAAAGATGTTGTTTTCAAAGCAATAAAGTGAGATGAATCTCTCTAATTTATTGTTGATATGAATCCTTTTTATGTGATTGGATGTGTGCATTTGATAATCCCAAAATTTTGAGCTTTGAAGAATGGGAAATTTAAGGGTTTGGATTGGATCCTTTTTGTGTTGGAGATCTATTAGTGATGGGTTCCAAGCGTTTAAATCAATTATTAGATCGAAAACTTTTGATATTAATATTTAATTCTACGTGAGTTGGATTAATGGTCGGGTATAATTTTGTGACATGTCACGATCGTATAAAAGAGGGTCATAAGAATAGACTGATACCACATCTGAATGAGAGTAATAGTAAACATACGTCATGATCGAGAAAAAATTATTTATACCAACAAAGAGCATCTTTCTTTTTCCACACTCTTATAATGAACGTTTTGTTCCCCTCTCCGACCAATGTGGGATCTCACAATTCACCCGCCCTTAAGGACTCAACGTCCTTGCTGACATACTGTTTGGTGTCTGGCTCTAATACCATTTGTAATTGTTCAAGCTCATCGCTAGTAGATATTGTCTGTTTTGACCTGTTATGCATCGTCATCAGCCTTACGATTTTAAAATTCTGATCTGAATCTTGGGTATATACCATTAGAGAGTAATTCAAAATATATAATTACGAAAATAAAAATTTTGAAAGATCGACTAAATTCAAGCATTTTGGAATAACATATATAGTTATGTGGTAGGGCAAGTCTAAAAGTGTCGGTTTCAAACGCATATATTCCCTACCTGTCTTTAAAGCGATTATTTATAAATCTACAAACTAAACGTCGATTCAGTCTTACAACTCGGGACTATACACAAAACTCAACTCATCGACCGAGTGAAGGTCATAAAGGTCCAAAAGTGGCATAAATCTCGAGCACAATTTGGCGAAACATAAACGATAGAAGTACTTAGAACACTTTTTCCTTAAGATTTGTTAAAAATGGGTTATACAAAGCTGGCATTGCTTGCCCTTTTACCCTTTTTTCTTTTCAAGTTTCTACCTTTTTGTCCACCATTCAATCTCTCCCATTGCTTTGTGTATGTGTGGTTTGTTTTATAACTAAAGTGGACCAAAAAATAAGTGAAGAGAAAAGAGGATAATGAAGGGGAAAGAAAGGCTGCCATAGTTGGAAAAATGGTCCCTTTTTTGCATATTAAATGCATCTTCTTTGCTTTATTTTTGGTTTGGTTTGGTTTGTAGCCATAGATTGTACTGATATTATCGTCTCGTTTGAGATCACATCGATTGGAGAGGAGAATGAATCATTTCTTATAAAGGTTTGGAAATCTCTCCCTAACATACGCGTTTTAAAACCTTAAGTGAAAGCTCGGAAGGGAAATCCCAAAAAAGACAATATTTGCTCGTATTGGGTTTGAGCTGTTCAAATGGTATTTATTAGAGTTAGACATTGAGTGGTGTGCCAGCTAGGACGTTGGGCTCCCAAGAGGGTGGATTATATACGATCTCACCTTAGTTTGAGAGAAGTGAGTTTGGGATGTTACAAATGATATTAGAGTCAAGATGCCGAGCGATGTGTTAGTGAGGATCTAGGATTCCAAGGGGATGAATTATGAGATCTCACATTGGGTGGAGAGAAGTGGGTTTGAGCTATTACAAATGATATCAGAACTAGACATCGAACGTTGTGCCAGCGAGGATGCTTGGCTCCCCTCGCTGGGCTCCCAAGGGGGTGGATTATGAGATCTCACATCGGGTGGAGAGAAGTAGGTTTGAACAATTACAAATGGTATCATAAACTAGACACCGAGCAGTGTGTCAATGAAGATGTTTGGCTCCCATATGAGATCTCACATCGATTAGAGAAAAGAACGAATCTTCCCTTATAAGGGTTGGAAAACGCATCAACGAAGCCTCCCTTATAAGGGTGTGGAAAACGTGTCATAACAGACACGTTTTAAAACCTTGAGAGGAAACATGAAATAGAAAGTAAAAAAAGACCGTATCTTCAAATATAAGTTGGTTTCTAATCTTTAAAGTTGATTCAAATAAGTCTCGGTAAACAAATTTAGTATTAGTGTTATATCACAAAAATCGACTTAGTTTTTCAATTCATGACCAAGTCAAGTACCGATAACTACTAGCACAACATTTTTTGTTCGTTTTCTTGTTTAACTCATCCCACACTTCAACCATGGTCGTGTGTAAGTAGCTCGTAGTACCTTTTTCACTTTTTGAGTCACAGTTTTACTTACCGAAGACAGCCACTAAACCTAAAACATTTAGTTCTCAAGAAAATCATATATAATTTTAATATTCTATACCTCGGACGGAAGTCATCGACTCATTACGGGGTATCTTTCAAAAGTCTCTCTTATATTCGTTCTTCACCGGTTGTAACAATCACGATATCAAATTAGGGTTATTTTTAGCGCAAAAAAAAATATTAATAATTATTTTAATGGGTAATATTTAATAATTTGATGCCCCTACCAAATTAAAGAAATAATAGAGCCCACACTTTAGGAGAAACACAAAGGACTATGAATTGAAATCCAACTACACAATATTTCATAAATTTAATTTTGGGTTCGATTAATTATTGCAAAAAAACAAAGTCATTATCTTTCAATCAATTTCAAAAAAAAAAAAAAAAAAAAAAAAATCATGATCAAGTTGACTAATAAACTATTTTAAAAAAATTATTGCCGTAAAGTCGTCCAATTCAAGTATACATCAACGTCGTGTTGATGATATGTTCATTAATGTGTTCGTATATTGGTATGTCGTCACCTGACACACCATTTTTAACTAACTCTAAACCTTAGTTGAGGCGGAGAATGTCACGATCGTGTATAGTTAATTATGTCGTCCATGTGAAGACTGAGAAATTTGTACCTACTTTCTCGTATCAGTGCCTATATACACAAATCAAATGAAACTATATAATCTTTTTATAAAGATCTAAAGTTTTTTTTTTTTTTAAAAAAAAACATCAGATCTTGATAGGGTTTGGATCATAAAAAAAAAACATGTTCTAGATAAGAAAACAATTTTTTTTAATAAATGATAGTCGAGATTTACTATAAAATCCCGCGTTAGTTTGAGAGGAGAACGAAGCATTTCTTAGAAGCTTGTGAAAGATTCTTTCTAATAGATGTGTTTTAAAAATCGTGAGATAGACGACGATATGTAATAGACTAAAATGGATAATATTTATCGATGATTATAAATATATTATGGAATTATTTGTTTCATCAAAAATGGAAAATTAAGAGGTTAAAATTTTAATGTAGAATATATATATATTTTTTAAAAAGTAGTAAATATATATATATATATATATATATATATATATATATATATATATATATATATATATATATAAATAAATAAATAAAAATATTCCATACTATGAAAACGCGTGGAAGGGCGAAGGAATGGGGCTGTGATCGATATCTACGGTGGGGGACGACATGTCGGGATCATATCTAAGGAAATATTACTTTGGAGTAAGACTTTGTCGGGTTTTATTATTTTTATTTTTATTAATTTCTTCATTTCATTTTCAAACCATTTTCATTCTCCCTTTCCAACCTCAAATTCTCAACAAACAAAATTCAAAGAATAATAATAATAATAATAAGAAAAACCCATAAAATGAATTTTTTTTTTTTCTTTCCAATTTTGTCATTTTCTAAATTCCAATTATCTATTTATTATCTTTATTTTTTTTAATTAAAAAAATATAAAAATTTGAGTGGCGAATTAATTTAAAAGAGACAAAACGCTTCAAACCCAGAATTTTGAATCTAAATTTAACACATGATAGTTTCGATATTTCACTACAATTATATTACTTACATGACAAACTGTTATCATAAATTAATACAGATGACTATGTATGATTAGAAGCTTATAATAATTTTGGCATATCTGTATTATATTATAATAAAATATAATAAAATAGAAACGGAAAAGACAATAATGAAACTGTTTGGTTTTATATTAATAAAAAAAACGTATAACATTCACATGTGAATGTCACATGCATAATACTATAGTACAAATATTCAAATATATTATCAAAATTCGAGAAAATAATAATAATAATAAATACTTGAAAATTGGAACAAAGTAAATAATAATAATAATAATAATAATTAATTTGGAAGTTAATTAAATAAGATTTACACTGACATTTTTAAAAATACTAATGTTTCTTAAAAAAAAATAATTATTTGGTGTTATATATATATATATATATATATATATATATATATATATATATTCTTTAAGGCAAATTGGAGTTAGCGGTCAAGTTGGTCACGTGGCAAGTTGCAGAAGCAACGTCGCTTTCAAATGGCTACCCGATTTTGGTTTCTCCAAATTGCCACAGATCCAAATATTCGCTCTTTTTTTCCTTTTTGTTTTTCCCAAATAATTAAATATGTAAATAAATAAATAAATAATAGCTTTTTGTGCAGAAAAAGGCAAAAGGGCTGGGGGCATTATCGTCTTTTAACTAAATGGCAAGAGTACAAAATCTGTACTGTTATAGGACGGGCCCACTTATGAATTCATGATACCATCACCTGTCTGTCATTTGCTGATTGTAACGATGCTACGTGTACGGTCCTTAACGTTAGAGATCCTGACCGTTGAATTGGCTATTGTTGGATTCTTTGTGTTGTCGTTCTTCGAAGGCCCAATGGGCTTGTTTATGAAATTGGGCCTTAAAATGAGTTTTTGAATTTATGTAATTTATTTTCTTATTTTTCGTGTAATTCTTTTTCATTATTATCATATATATATATATCTAATTATTATTATTTTTAATATCTTTTCTATCCCTTCTTTTATTTTTTAAAAAGTATTATATTATTTTAAATTACAAAATACTAAAAAAACATATTAGCTCGGTCTTACGTGTTGGCTTAAGTATATATAACTCAGTTAATTAAAATATATCATCAACTAAAAAATAAAAAAAAAATTGAATCTTTGTCCAGTTTACATATGGTTGATATAACAACCCTAAATTTCTATTTATCATAAAATCGCTACCATATACATATCATAACCATTTTGTACGAAAATAATCATTCAAAACTTTATCATAATTCAACATCGGTTCAACACCAGAAACCCTGCACCCTCGACCCAGACATATGCAACAACCTAGTAACCACTTGGCCTCGTTACAAAACACGACCCATCAAACGCACGCCCAGAAACGCGATTTACAACCCGCACGCGTACAGTAGCTAACCTGACAACCTACGCCTCGACCCATGGGAGCCTTACCTTTACTTGAAAAATAAGAGTAACACATGACTTGAGTATTTTAAGAAAAGAAAAGTGACCCCGTTATGGGAGTTACTTCTCGTTCCATATTTTCTTAAAAAAAGATATTTATAAAATATCGATTTCGAAAAAGATATTTTAAAAAACCCGATCTTAATGACAAATATTTAGTATCATCGTTTTAATTTCAAAGAAATGGGTTTAGTTTGATACATAGAGTGGTTTACATCTCCTATGCAACTTGTGATTGAATACTACTTTATGTAACATCCAACAAGTGGAAACTAATTAAATTCAACCCTCTCATGTTCCATTCTCGTTCGTTATTGGTTGTTAGACTAAATATTCTCATTCTAAATAAATATTTAATTACATGTCGGGTGGAAATTCCCCGATGTAATCGTGGTTGACAACACTATCCACTTTACTTGTATCGAGACTTCTCGACATAGTCTAAAAGTAAGAAGTCTAAAAGAAACGTTGGAGATATGAACGAATATATAATCTTGCATTCATTCAAAAGCTAAACCGGAATTTTTCTCTCGAGTGATCATAACCCGAATAGTCAAATAGTAAATAAGTTTGATTGGTAAGTAAATTTTTTTATAGATTTATCTCGTATTTAATTTTATGATATTTATTTTATATGAAATTTAATATACATAAATTATATAAAAATATTAATTTGTATAAAATAAAATTCAACTATAATCCATTATTATGAATTAAAAAGCACCAATTGGCTAGATGGTAGCCTGTTTTGGATAAAAATATGAGACTTTTTTCAAGACAAATCACTCTCAATTTATTTATTTATTTATTTATTTATTTATTTATTTATTTATTTATTATTTTTATTTTTGAGACACTCAAATCAATTGTCTACTTTCCATTATATATAAAAATAAAAAAAATAAAAAATCAATTTTGTTATATTTTTTTTTTCCACAAAAACATTATTGTTTTTTAAATTTGGTTCATTTTGGTATTAAATGGATCTTGAAATTTTTATAATTATAAAAGAACAATATAACCGAATGATGTGAGTTTTTTGGTATTAATAAAATAAAAAAAGAAATAAATTTCTACTAAAATAAAAATGAAAAATGAAAAAGATTTTGTCGGGTGCTGAAATTATTAATAAAGAAAGTTGATGAATGTCAACATGAGTGTCGCTCAACAGTAATTGACTGTGAAATACCACATCGGTTAGAGAAGAAAACGAAGCATTTTTTACATGGGTGTGGAAATCTCTCCCTTAAAATCGTGAGACTGACGATAATATTCATTAGCAGTGGGTTTTGGTGGTAACAAATGGTATACGAGCTAGACACTAGATGGTGTGGTAATAAGGACGCTAGACCTCCAAAGGGGTGGATTGTGAAATCTCACTGCCCAATAACATCTCTTATTAGGGCGTGGAAATCTCTCCTTAATATATGTGTTTTAAAACAGTGAGACTGACGATGATATATAACGGGTTAAAGCGAACAAGGGCTTCGACTGTTATATTGACGTGTAATTCTTTGTTTTTAGAGATTCAAAATTCTATTTTTGACGAGAATAGGAACAGTGCAATTTGGAAGCCATCTATAAAGACCAAAATGAATATTATACCGATAAAATGATAGTGACATCATTCAAAAGTCGTTACCTAAAATGAGGTAATTTATATAACTTAGAAGTCCCAAAATGTAAATTCCAATATCTTAAGGTCCTTACTAAGCAAATTTTGAAGTGTCAACATTAAACCCATTTCAAAGTGGAAGTCAACTTATTGTTTATCTTTAAGTCAACTAATGGAAAAAGGGATACTTGTGTAATAATGATAAAATAGAAGGGTAGAATTACAAATAATAGTAAATGTATAGACACATATTTAACATTTTTTTAAAACTTATGAATTTATTATACATTAAATTCAATTTATATATGATACATCTCTTAATATTTAAATTTTTAAATATGTTAATATTTTAATATCGAGAGAATTAGCGGCTGAGTAGTAGATTTTTAAGATTCAGTGTCAACTATGCTATAATATATTGTTCGTGAAGAACACTATGAAACAGTGCAAAGAGTTAAACAAGTCTTATAACGTTATAAAAAACTACATGACGTTATAGCTATTCTTAAGGATTATGAATTATTTGAAGTGGGTCATTTAACCATAGCACGAGCACGAAAAGTTAAAGCATTTTTTGTTACGAACTCTTTCTGTAACTGAAGTATTTATTGGTTCTCCAGAGACATGAAACACTGTGGATTTCAATAGAAGCCACTTGTTGTTCGTCATTGATCGTCGTTGTTTTCTTTTTTTGGTTTTGTTACTTTCGACTTTAGTTTATTTGGTCTCTCTACTCCTTTTAAAAAAGAGACCATTTTAGTCTTTGTTTTCGTTTCTATTTCTTTTTAAGGAACCAAAATGAATTACAATTGAAAGAACCTTAACGAAAGCTAAAAGTACATTATAAAACTAATATTTATCCTTAATTTTTTCAATGAAATGAAAATAGTAATTATTATTATTATTATTATTATTATTATACGTAGGAGTTTAATTTGAATTTCTGACCTCTCGATCAAAAATATATATTTAAATCAGGTAAAATCTGATATGAACCGACTCAATCATTGTTATTATTGGTTCTCCAGCTAGATTACTCATTAGAAAGAAGACTAAAACATACTTTATTATATGTTTTTTTGTCATGGGGTTGCCGTGATTTAAGGCCTAATCTCATTAGGTTAAAAAAATTTAATTTTTTTCTTGCTAATTTTATATTTCAAAAACTAATTGCAAAATTTTCATTTTTTTTTTAGAGTTACTCGAATCTCATTAAAATATATATATATATATATATACATATTAATTATCGTTGAGTTATGTTCACATCGGTTAAATTACCGTTATCATATATCAAATATATTCGTAACTTATTGTTCAGATATGAAGTGGGATCGAATCTCTAATTTATTGATTGTACAGTTGAACTATGTTTAAATTGGTCTATATTAAATATTTATAGATTATAAAGTTGGGTAAATTTTTTTAATTAAATATAATTAATGGAAATATTATTTAGAATGATAAAAGATAAAGAACAAAAGTAATTGTCCAACATATTTTTACTTAAAGAAAAGAAAAGGAAGTGAATGATTAATCAAAATAATGTTATATGCTATGGTGGGTGGAATCATTTTGATTAGACAAATATATTAACATAGATTTTTCCACTTTAGACCAACCTTTAATGTGATGTCACATGTAATTAAGTTTTATTCACGGCTCTTTTCGATAATTATTTTATTTTATTTTACTTTTACTCCTAATTTTCTTGTTCGGTTCTAAAACTTTTTAAATAACAAACCAAATTTTTTTAAAAAAAATTGAAAACTTAATTTTGTTTCCAAATTAATTTGATTTCATAATTAAAATTGGTTCATTGAAGGGTAATAGTTCTTTTTTCATTAGGAGTGATTAAAAAAATTAATTTAGACATTTTATCGAGTCAATTTCAACTTATTAAGCGTGGACCCTAATTAATAGCAATCGACAAGAAAAATCTTCAAGAAAAAAAATTGTGAGGATTTTTTTTTTAATAAAAAAAAAAAGGTGAATTAAGAGATGATATTGATTCACCACTTAGTGAAGTTCATGATTGTTTGAGGGAGCAAAAAAAGAAGAAAAAAAAGGAAAAAATGATTGTTTGGTAAAGTTCATAAGAAAAAGAAATTGCAATTATTATGAACCATTTTTTAAGGTTGCTATTGTAAGCAAAGAATGCTTTAATTTTTCACTTTTTCTTCTAAAGTGAAAAAGAGACTCTATGTTGACTTTAATACCCACTTGTCTCTTCTTATTTAAATCTCTTTAATTATACATTAATTATTGTTAATATGATTGATTATGAATTTCACTCCTCAATAGAAAATTGAAATAATCAATAAACATTAATTGTATGAATCACATCAATCCACCTAAATTAAACAAAACTCAAATGGTATAAGTTTACTGGATCAAATGTAAATTTCTTTTTGAAAGTTTGTGGTTCGATCTGTGACAGACGATTTTGACCTATAATCTTGATCACTTTGGCCATTTTTTATCACATACAAATTAGAACTATTCTATCAATGAACACTAAAAAAGGATTTTAAGCACAAATGCACAGCGCAGTATATACATATATTTGTCTGCAATTTTCTACGCAAAAAGTAAATGGAGGCCTCATTAAGGCATTTACAGGCTCTGATTCTTAGCAGACTGACTCGCTAAAGCAACCGTTAAAGCCCGTCGGGCCGTCTCTCTGGCCGAATCTGACCAGAGGAGGACCGTAGCTTCGGTATGATCCGAATATTACCAGTGTGATATTTGTTAGCACAAAAGGAAAAAAAAACTTATCGACTTACCGGAACTAGATTCAGCGATTTCCGAGTCGAATCCGCGGCGATTCAGCCACTCGAACGCTTCAACTATCAGCGAATCCGTACAGTAAAGGTCTCGATTCGCCTAAATACTCGAGGTTTTTTCTGACATCTTTATCGCATCGCCTCTGTAAATCCTTGATACTCGAACTTCGCGACGAGTTATTCAACTCGGAGCGAGCAATGACTCGGATAACCTCTTCGAAGACCGATTCGTCGCACGGAAGCGCCAGAGGACCTCGCGTAGCGAAGCCGTATTCCTCTTCAGCCTGTGAGAGCAACTTCCGGAAGATCGGATGGTTCAAGAAGGACGCACGGACGATGAATCGCCGACAGCCGCTGCCAACGCATACGGCAACGTGATCAGCGGGGACATCAGGCGGCGGTGCTCTGGAGGCCGCTGCTCGTGCCTTCTTGCGCCAGTGTTGTAACATTTGTCGGAGCCGGACAATGCTCCGGATCTTGTTGCTTTTCGCCATCACCGACGACATTTTTGTTTTCTCCGGTGAAGGTTGCAGAGGGAGAGCGTGATTGAAAGAGAACGATAGCCCTTAGCGCAGTATGTTGCGGGGATGTATCATACAAGATTCGAAGCCTTAATAAGTACCAGTGTACCAAATTACCCTTCACATTCAACATATTTACTATAATATTTTTTTCTTTATTTTAAATTATAAATTTAGTTTTTAAACCTTATTTTAAACCATTTAACATTTTTCTCGGGAATTTTTTTAACAATATTTAAACCATAAATCCATAAATAAATCAATTTCCGTTATTTGTTAAAATTAGTAATTTTTGGATATTTTTATTTTATTTTATTTTAAAAATCACTTAAATAAAATTATTCTTACTAATTATTAATTTAAAATTTTAATGAATGTAATTTAGTTATCATTTATTATTTTATACAATAAAGTTGGTCCCATAATATTTGAAATTTTTGGATAAATATGTCCATATAAAATTAATTTAATGTCATAAGCATCCTTTTCTTTTTATAAGATATGATTTAAATAATATCATTCTATATCTCAAACCATACTCTCAAAATAGAAGTCATGTGGCTCATGTGGTGACAATTAACCAAAATTTAATTTATTCGTTTTGACTTGTTACATATCACCGTCAGTCTAAAAATTTTAAAACGCGTCTAGTAGGGAGAGGTTTTCGCACTCTGTTTGGCCCATTATGTATAGTATGGTTTTAAAATAGGTCTATTAGAGAGAGATTTCACATTCTTATAAGAAATGTTTTGTTCTCCTCTCCAACTTATGTGGATCTTAAAATCCACTCCCTTGGGAGGCCTAGCGTTCTCGCTAGACACTATCTGGTGTCTGGCTCTAATACTATTTGTAACGGCTTAAACCCACTACCTAGCATCTACTAGGTTTCCACACTCTTACAAGGCTTTTGCTTGTTACGTAGTCTAACGTGTCTACTAGGGAGAGGTTTCCACACCCTTATGCATGCGTCTACTAAGGAGAGGGTTTCCACACCCTTACAAGTCGTCATCAACCCCACGTTTTTAAAATGCATCTAATAGGGAGAAGTTTTCACACTAGAATGTTTCGTTCTCTTTTCCAACCAATGTGAGATCTCACAACTAAAAATTTCTCCGGTCACAAATAGTTCTCCAACTGAAAAAATTCATATATTATGGTAACATCGGTATTACTCTCGGTAACTGGTTGCCACATCAGCGTGATTGTATGATATGGTCCAACAATATTAAATAATTACTTGAAATATAGATGGAAATATTGATAGTAAAATGGTAATTAGTTGAAATTTTACCAAAATTAGAGAATAACCCATAATTTAATTTCTTTAATTTTCTAAATTGTGGAAATATTATAAAATTTTGTAGAAATTCTACTCGACAACTATAAATAAAGAACGTTACGTGACAGCCGAGTAAAAGAGATGTATATGAATGAACAGAGACCATATCTGAATGAGAGTGATTTTAAAAATATGATAGTTACGAAATACTTAAAAAATTATAAGTGTATCTGTAAACTTTAAATTTTAAGCGTGTCTTGTTGTGAGTAATTCTACATTAGGTGCTCTTTTAGGAATTTTTGTAGGAATCATGTAAGTGAACACAAAATAATGACTCGTGTTGGTTGAAGAGAGAGAGGAACAAAACATTCTTTAGAAGCGTATGGAAACCTCTATCTAATAGACAGTGTTTTAAAATCATGAGGATGACGACGATACGTAACGGGTCAAAGCATATAAGCGAATAATATCTACTAGCAGTGGGCTTTGAGCTCTTACAAATGGTATCAGAGCTAGGTATTGAGCGGTTGTTTGCTCCTAAGGGGGTGGATTGTGCGATCTTACATCCGTTGGAGAAAAAACACGAATGTGCATTCCTTATAAGAGTGTGGAAACTTCTCCCTAACACATGCGTTTTAAAATCGTGAGGTTGACGGCGAGAGGATGTTGGCTTCCAAGAGGGGTGAATTGTGAGATTCCACATTAGTTGGAGAGGAGAACGAACCCGCATTGAGTGTAGAAACCTCTACCTAACATATGTCTTTTAAAACCGTGAGACTAACGGCGATACGTAATGGAAACTTAAAACTGTAAGGCCAACGGTAACATATACATTTTAAAATCACGAGGCTGCCGGTATCATATGTATTTTAAAATCGTAACAAACATAACTTAATAAAAAGGTTTTAAAATTATGAGATTGATTATGACACATATGGAACCTTTCTGGTCTCTGGTTGGTGTAAGACAACAGAAATTGGGATTTCTTTTGATATGGGCCTTACGAACTCCATCGTCATTGTTTGTCCAAGGCCGGTAATGAGAGGCGCAACCATATGGTGTATGGCCAATTCACGGAGGTTTAAAATGGATCCCGGCAGATTCAGAAGTGTTGCAGCACGCCATTCTTCCCGAGGCCTCTTCGGGAGCGGATAAATATCTCTCGTCTCTCACCTCCATCACCGATGTCGAAATCTCCGGCGACTTGCAGGTATTTTGAGAGATTGTTCAAATTGAAGAGCTAGGCAGGGTTACTTTTTGCTGTTCTTGCGATGTTCTGTAGTGCGTAACAGAATTAGGTTTTGTTTTCCTTTTGTGCTCTTTTTGCCCTGAAATTGTAGTTACATTATGGAACTGAGAAAGAATTGAAGCAAAGGACTAAAACCTAAAGGGAATGATTGAATATTTACGCTATACCCAAGCGCTTCATTTGTTGAAGATAAGGGATCCTATGGAATTTTGACTTCTTAAATTGCTACACAATTCAATTGCTGGTTGTATCTTGGGCTGTGTTTATACTCTGTTTTAGCCACTAGGAAATGATTAGGAGGCTTCAGAAGCCCATTTGCAAATGCTTGGTTGACATTTTCTTTGAAGCACAATTGAAGAAGTATTCAAAATTTTAGCTCGAGGATTAGACTCTTGGGGAGATATTGAAATTGAAGAGAGCTCTTGAGGAAGGCTAGAAAATTAGGAGAAATATGTTGTACTAGCCCAAGCCCACCATGGAGAAGTATGTTATAAGAACTCAAGCCCACCCCTAGCAGATATTTTCCTCTTTGGGATTCTCCTTTCAGGCTTTCCCTCAAGGTTGGAAGTTTCCACACCTTTGTAAGGCCTATTGAGAATTGTTGGGAGAGATCATGGGTTGATAAGTTAGGAGGACATCTCCTTTGGTATGAGGCTTTTTGGGGAAACCAAAAGCAAAGTCACGAGAGCTTATGTTCAAAGTGGACAATATCATACCATTGTGGAGATTTGTGATTCCTAACAAGGCTAACCAATATACCCTTACAAAGAATGTTTCGTTCTCCTTTCCAACCAATGTGGGATCTCACAATCCACCTATCTACTAGGGAGAGGTTTCCACACCCTTATAAGGAATGTTTTGTTCCTCTCTCCAACCAATGTGGGATCTCATATACGTGCTAGGACGACAATGCTTTTGGAGGAATGTCTGAGAAGTTATGCTGACATCAACCACTGGGTAAACCATTGCTTCTCAATCTGGGACTAATTCTACTGTAGAGACAAATAAAAAAAGTTCATTGATTTCCTTTTTCATAAAGCAACTAATCCTGATCAATTGTGCTTTTGAACTTAAAGTGGCAGCTGCATAAATGGTGGTTATGTTTTTTTATTGATGTTTGAACATTGTGTGAGCTGAGCTGCATATAGCTTAGGACTTTCCTCTTTGTCTTACTATAATTCAAAATATTTCCTTCACTTAGCTTCAAATATGGATATGTTAAGTGCAATACAAACTCTTTGGTCTTCTCTGAGCCATGACTGAGATGTTTAGTGGTTTGCTCTTTTTGCTCGACTGTAGTAAGCCTCCTGACTTTCAATCATGCCCAGAAATCAGTTTTCTTGCTCTCCATTGCTTGTCGTCGTCGATGTGAAATGCAACATAGAGATTTTTTCGTAAAAGAGTGAACAATACAATATACCTTTTTAATATTGTGAAATTTTGAGTACTATGAAGGTCCAACCTTACTTTTGCCATTTAACTCTTCACCTTCTCTGGATTGTCTTGAGTAATAAGGGTCTTAGCTATGCTCACTTTCGTGTCTCTAACCATAAAACTTCAGTGTAAAATTTTTGTTATCTTCTAAGCTCACCATGGGGTGGGCAAAGTAGCTCACGATTAGTGAATTTGGGTTTAACAGCCCAAGCACACTGCTAATAGATATAATCTATTTTGGCCCATTACGTATCTCGTCAGCCTCACGGTTTTAAAGCGCGCCTGCTAGGGAGATGTTTCCATACCCTTATAAGGAATGTTTTGTTCTCCTCTCCAACTGATATGAGATCTCACAATTCACTCCCTTTGGGGGTTCAACGTCCTCGTTGGCACACTGCCCAGTGTTTGGCTCTGATATAAATTGTAACAGTCAAAGCCCACCGCTAACATATATTGTCTGTTTTGGTCCATTATGTATCGTCGTCAGCCTCACAGTTTTAAAACGTGTCTGTTAGGGAGAGGTTTCCACACTCTTATAAAGAATATTTCGTTCCTCTCTCCAACTGATGTGGGATCTCAAACATGACCCAATGAGTGGAGGCCTCCCGATTATAAAGAGTACGAATTGGGGAATAGATTTGACTGTTAAATGTACATCACAAGGACTTCTGTTTAAAACTCATCTAGTCACTTCCTTTTGCAATTATCTAAATTTAAGCAACTGGAAGATTGCTTCATGGTTCTTTCCTTAACTATTATGGATTCAAACTTTCCCAGGTAATTTCTTTATCGGATCGGATCGGATGAAGGACAAAAAGAAGGATACTAACGATGAAGACTTTGAGCAATCGGAACTGTCCTATGCTCCTGAAGATGACAGGGACTGCAAAGGTGATGATGCTGATGAAGACATTATATATGCTCATCTGTGCTGAGGCATCGGTTCACTTTCGCAAGGTTCGTCATCGTAACGAGTTCAAGCAACAAATTTACTACCTCTGTCCTTGTACTTAGCTTAGCCTTGATTTTGGATGATATCATTTTGAAGCCCAAATTGTTAGTTGCAGGGCAAGAAGGCACTAAAATATCAGAATGATGCTGCTCAACATTCTCCACTATACCATCCAGAATCTAGGATCATCATCAAAGGTAATATACAGAAATTGCCTATTCTACCCGAAATTAAAATATCGATATCAACAAAAATGTCCCGACAGATACTCGTATTAGTATTTGTCATGATTTAGATGTCTTATCTCTTCGATTTCGATATTGAATCGTGTTCCATTTCGATATTGAATCATGTTCGATTCACAAAAGGGTATTTGTTGAGATGAAATATTGTTCACATCATTGCAACTTGTTCCTTTTTTTTTTTTTTTTTTTTT
>NW_019272025.1:2553723-2571793 GCF_002738345.1 Cucurbita maxima | reverse complement strand
TTTTTTTTTTTTTTTTTTTTTTTTTTTTTTTTTTTTTTTTTTTTTTTTTTTTTTTTTTTTTTTTTTTTTTTTTTTTTTTTTTTTGTGGTGGAAAAGAGAAGATCCTTTTAAATTATTCCATATAAGTTTTCTTCCATTGATTAAATGTCGAATTAAAAATAAATAATCTGTCCAATAAATATCAATTGATTGCTACACTTATATTTATTTATTTTTATAAACATTGTACCATTGAAGAATGTTAGTTAATATTATTTTTAATTATTAGATTCTTCGATCATCTAATAAATAAATATTTTAAAAATATTTTAAAGGTTGTTTTACTTTACTGGAAAGTTTTATCAATACTATTAAATTTTTTTAATATTATTTTTTAATTTTTTTTTTAAGTTATTAATTGAAATTTTGAAAACTATTTCTTTTAGTTAAATGATATTTTTAAACCATTTTAAAAGTTATAAGCATATTTTTGAAACCTCAAAATTAATTGTAACAATATTTATTATTTTTTTTTAAAAAAATTCAAAGATATTATCGAAGTTTAGACATATTTTAGAGACCAAGTGTAAAGTTTAAGCACATTTTTATTAATTTAACCTAATATTTATTTTCAGGTTCCATTTTTTATTGATTAATTCAAGAGAATTAAATTAGTTTCATTAATTTTTTATCAATATCAAAATAATTTAAAATTTTCACTTTTCACTTTATTCATTAATTTTTATTCTATCGTTTAGACATGTGTCTGACATAAAGACGGAGAGCTTATTCTTAGGTCAACTCTTGCCTTATTGATAATCTTGGACGAGTGGAACGCTAATTTGGCTCGTACTTATCTTCAACTATTATCCCAATGTTTACATTGTGATGCTAAAATAATAATATAATAATAAATAATTAAGCGTGATGTGATATATTGAAAAACACACACAAATAAAGGCTCGGCTCACATATTAAAGAAGAAATATAATGATTCATGTCTAAGATTCAGATCAAAATTTGAAATCTAAATTCGACACTTAGTGGGCCCACTGCAACGCTACGTATGTCTTGTGCACTGCAACGCTACGTATTTTTTTGTGTAATTTTTAATTTTAAAATAAGTTGAAGGGTATAAATAAAAAAGAAAAAAAAAATTATTTTTGAATTTAGTATTTTTTTTAGCAAATAAAAGACAATGAATTAAATTCTTCTAAATATATATATTTTAATAAACTCCATGTCAGCAAAAACTCCACGTCAGCGGTGAAAAAGAAAAGAAATCTCCACCTCAGACTTGGCAGCCATGCAGTTTGGAAAAGCCATGTGCTGACGTTTCCATCAAAACTGAATTAACTTTTTAATAATTTTTTACAACTATTATTACTTAGTCAGCGCGCATGGAATTAAATTTTCATATGACGTGTCAATATTCCAATATTTTTAAACGTTCGCGGATTTTACGTGGAATAAAATAAATCAAAATTGTTATTTTACAGTGAAACATAAGAAAAAAATAACAAAAATAAAATATAAATAATCGAGAAATTTGTTACATATTTTTAACTTTATAAACTAACTTAATGTATTATATTTTGTATATTATAAAAAAAAATATTATGCTTCAAATTAATTAATTAATTACTTTTAAATAAATATGGGAAAATTCCTATCATTGAAATTTTGATGTGATTGAATTAAATGATAAAAAAAAAAAAAAAAAAGTTTGAGCCTGGTCAATGGATTGTACTGACACGTCATCATTCAGAGTACGTGGACCTCTTTAACCTTGGTCCCTTCCCTCTCCCTCACCACCAAAATTTGGTAAAACAATTCGAGTGGATATTTACAAATATATTTATTAATTTTTCTTTAATTTTATTTCACTTTAAAATGTTTAAACCGTAAATACAAAATGGGTAAATTTTTAAATTTTATGGAAAAAAAAAAAAAAAAACTATGAAATTTGTTTATTTTAAAGGTAAATTGTAGGGTAGAAATGGCAATAAAATTGTTTTATGTTTACCGATAAGGTATAAATTCAATTTATAAACGTACATGAAAAGTCCAAAATAGTTTGATTATTTATTTATTATTTTTTGTTTTTTTTTTTTTTGCATATTTAAAATAGTTGGAAAAAAAAAATAAAAAACCAATTTTAGCATGAAATGTTTCTTAATCCACGTTTTATCTTAAATAAATAAATATTCATTTAATTAATTTCAAATTAAAAAGTTTTTTAAACCGTTCCTTAGATATAATTTTGGTATTAAGTACATATTTCGTTTTTTAAAATAAAATCCCATTTTAAACCAAAATCATATTTTCTTTATTTTATTATTAGGAAAAAAATACTTTCTTTCTTTCTTTATAAACTTTAATAATAATAATAATAATAATAATAATAAAACTTTAATTACTAACCACCAAAAAGAGGAATTTGTGTTCATTAATTATTGGTACAATGATTTATCCACATGTATTTCACAAATTCTGTTACTCACTTTTTTTTTATTTTATATATATATATATATATATATATATATATATATATATAAATGTAATATATATCGGGGATAAACGAGAACAACCAAATAATGCGACTTAATCTAATTTGAAAATAAATGGTTGAGTTATGAACCTATTCGAGTTAGGTCAAAGAAATTTTATTGACTCGGGACACGAACATAAATAATTTTGGAAAATAAAATAAAAAGAATTTGAAAAGTGGAAGGTTTTGAGAGTGTTTATAAACCTAGAGACGACCATCAATAGAATAAGCAAAAGCAAACGGCTTTCCCTCTTCTCCGTCGCTGAGTTCACACAACGCCACCGTCTTCTACTCTCATCCCCAGTTTTCCTCCTCCTCCTTCCATGGCGGCCGCCACCACCACCCTCACACTCCCTTCTCTATCTTCTTCTTCTTCTTCTTCATCTCTCTCTCCTCCCAACCCCTCCGTTCAAACCCCTCTCTCTCTGTCTTCTAAAACCCTCCCTAAATCTCACTTCCCCTATTCCCACTCCCACTCCTTCTCCCTTTCCAATCCCCCTAAACCCTTCCTCCTCGCCTCCGCCGCCAAAAGCCCCATCTCCGATTTCTTCTCCGGCGACTATTCAGACGACAAGCCCCGTGAGGAGTGCGGCGTTGTCGGAATCTATGGCGACCCCGAGGCATCTCGCCTCTGCTATTTGGCTCTCCATGCCCTCCAGCATCGCGGTCAAGAAGGTGCTGGAATCGTCTCCGTTAATGAAAACGTTCTCCAGTCCGTCACCGGCGTTGGCCTTGTCGCTGAGGTATTCAGTGAAGCCAAACTTGATCAATTGCCTGGCGATTCTGCTATTGGCCATGTTCGTTACTCCACTGCTGGATCTTCTATGCTTAAGAATGTTCAGCCCTTTGTTGCTGGTTACCGATTTGGCTCCGTTGGGGTTGCGCATAATGGTAATTTGGTTAATTATCGTTCTCTTAGAGCTAAGCTTGAAGATACTGGTTCCATTTTCAATACTAGTTCTGATACTGAAGTTGTTCTTCATCTTATTGCGATTTCTAAGCATAGACCTTTCTTGTTGAGGATTGTTGATGCTTGTGAACAGCTTGAAGGGGCTTATTCTATGGTTTTCATTACAGAAGATAAATTGGTAGCTGTTCGTGATCCTTTTGGTTTTAGGCCTTTGGTTATGGGTAGGAGGAGTAATGGGGCTGTTGTGTTTGCTTCTGAAACTTGTGCTCTTGATTTAATTGAAGCTACATATGAGAGAGAAGTGTTCCCTGGGGAAGTGGTGGTGGTTGATAAAAATGGTATTCAATCCCTTTGTTTAATGGCTCATCCACAGCCTAAATCTTGCATATTTGAACATATATACTTTGCTCTCCCGAACTCTGTTGTTTACGGTCGTTCTGTCTACGAATCACGCCGAACATTCGGGGAGATACTTGCCACCGAAGCCCCTGTTGATTGTGATGTTGTGATAGCTGTTCCAGATTCAGGAGTAGTGGCTGCACTTGGCTATGCAGCCAAAGCTGGGGTGGCCTTCCAACAAGGCCTCATAAGGTCACACTATGTGGGGAGGACATTCATTGAGCCATCACAGAAGATTCGTGACTTCGGCGTGAAGCTGAAGCTATCGCCGGTTCGAGCAGTGTTGGAAGGGAAGAGAGTAGTGGTTGTTGATGACTCAATCGTTAGAGGCACCACATCTTCAAAGATTGTGAGATTGTTGAAGGAAGCAGGGGCAAAAGAAGTGCATATGAGGATAGCCTGCCCTCCAATTATAGGATCATGTTACTATGGAGTGGATACACCAAGCTCTGAAGAACTGATATCCAACAGGATGAGTGTGGAGGAAATAAGGGAGTTTATAGGGTCTGATTCACTTGCTTTTCTTCCATTTGATAGCTTGAAGAAGCTTTTGGGCAGTGAATCTCCAAACTATTGCTATGCATGCTTTTCAGGCAACTACCCAGTTGAGCCAAGAGAGATCAAAGTGAAAAGGGTGGGAGATTTCGTTGATGATGGCTTGAATGGGAGCTTGGAATCCATTGATGGAGGATGGGTTCAAGCCAATAGAAACCAGAATCTTGATAATCATCCCACAGTGGAGAAAGTTGGGGGTATCTGATCTTAACTTTTAAACTAAAATCATCTTGCTTTTGTTTGTCTTTCTTATGTCCGTCACCATTTTAGAATTATAGAAGTGATTACTGATGGGAATGCATAATTTATAGTAATAAGTTATGTAATGATTAATGGGCGCTGCAAAAAGGACCTTCTTGCTTATGCTGATTGTGCATTCTTTGGTGCTTTAAATGACACTTCGAATGTCGTATGGTCTGACGGTTGTTCGTTATAGAATAAGTCGAATGTTCTGGGTATACACCGACCCGAACGCCCTGACTGTTGTTAAAATATAACAGTAATAATAAAAGGGGAGACAGGATGCTGTTACTATGGCTAGTTGGGGGAGATCTTGCCAAACATGGTATGCTTTTCTTGGTTTTTTTACCCTTGTAAGGCGTAGTATTTTTGTGATCAGCTGTAGATTTGTTTTTGCCTCTTTGAAATCTCTTGAAAAATTGATTTGATTGGATTTTTGCTGGGTGAAGATATGTTTCTGCAGTGTTGTTGATGTTTATGATCCTAGCAAATTGGGTGTGCTTGCTTTTACATGGAACTAGTATATAACCTGGGTGTTCTTGTGTTTCTTGCAATTATTTTTAGATTGAACGAATGTATAAGATGGAACTAGATGGTAGCGTGCATGATTCTTGCTATTACTTTTAGATGGAACTAGATGGTAACGTACATGATTCTTGCTATTATTTTTAGATGGAACTAATGGTAACGTGCATGGTTCTTGCTATTACTTTTAGATGGAACTAGTATATAACATGTGTGGTTCTTGCTATTACTTTTAGATGGAACTAGATGGTAACGTGCATGATTCTTGCTATTACTTTTAGATGGAACTAGATGGTAACGTGCATGATTCTTGCTATTATTTTTAGATGGAACTAATGGTAATGTGCATGGTTCTTGCTATTACTTTTAGATGGAACTAGTATATAACATGTGTGGTTCTTGCTATTACTTTTAGATGGAATTAATTGGTAACGTGCGTAGTTCTTGCTATTAGTTTTAGATGGAACTGGTCGGTAACGTGCTTGGTTCTTGCTATTAATTTTAGATGGAACTAGTCTATAATCTGTGTGGTTCTTGCTATTACTTTCAGATGGAACTAGTCGGTAACATGTGTGGTTCTTGCTATTAGTTTTAGATGGAACTAGTTTATAACCTGTGTGGTTCTTGCTATTACTTTTAGATGGAACTAGTTTATAACCTGTGTGGTTCTTGCTATTACTTTTAGATGGAACTAGTTTAGATAGCCTGTGTGGTTCTTGCTATTACTTTTAGATGAAACTAGTCTAGATAGCCTGTGTGGTTCTTGCTATTACTTTTAGATGGAACTAGTTGGTAACATGCGTGGTTCTTGGTTCTTACTATTACTTTCAGATGGAACTAGTCAGTAACGTGAGTGGTTCTTGCTATTAGTTTTAGATGGAACTAGTCTATAATCTATGTGGTTCTTGATATTACTCTCAGATGGAACTAGTCGATAAAGTGCGTGGTTCTTACTATTACTTTTAGATGGAACTAGTTGGTAACCTATGCGGTTTTTACTATTACTTTTAGATGGAACTGGTCGATTACATATGTAGATTTTTACATTGATTTTTAGATGGAACTAGTCAGTGCAGTTTTTACAATTACTTTTGAGCAAAATTAGTCCGGAATTTGTGCAGTGTTTACTATTACTTTTAGATGGACTAGTTGGTAACATGTGCAGTTTCTACTATTACTTTCAGATGAAACTAGTAGATAATATGTGCATTTTTTACTATTACTTTTAGATAGAACTCGTCGAGGCTTTTACTATTACTTTTTGATGGAACTAGTTAGTAAAGTGTGCGGTTATTACTATTACTTTTAAGTTCAATTCAAATTGAGAAATCTCGCTAAAATTTATAAATTTTAATATATAGAAAACTAGCTCTAATAATTTATTCGATAACTATTTTGAGTTTTTCGTGGCTCGATGAACATGTAATACTTAATTACAAATATAAAATAATAATTTAATTTTCAAAAAGCTCAAATAAAAAAACTAAATGATTATTAAACAATGATTTAAAACGTAAGGTTACTAAACCCTTTTCCAAACAAGCCAAGTAGACTATCATGGTCATACTCAACCAATTTGCTCCTAAGAACGAGTACTAAATCAAATAAGCCCATAGGACACCATGGGCTCATCATATTCAACCTAATTGGGCCTTTTCTATCTAAATCAGCCCATCTTAAGGCCCAATACTTCAAACCTAACCCATAGATAACCATGAGCTCATATTTAACTCGGTCTATTAGAGATATCTTTTTAATTCGTGGAGTCGGGATCTACCCCAAATGAGGTGAGGAATCCATTGAAAGAACGGGGAAGGAGCAGGAACATATTTTGAACATAGATTATATATTTAAAAAACTCAATTATAGAAATTTCATAGTTAAACATGTTTTACTCGAAACAATTTTATGTTGAATGGAAGGACTTATGTTCGTCTGTGGTGATAATTTCCACTAACCATATCTGAGGGAATGAAAAAGAATGTTGGGATCATCAAGTGTCGAATCCGTAATTTCCTTTTCAAAATCTAAAATAAATGATTTGAAAATTGGTAATGAAAAAGAGTGTTGGGGGGAAACAATTAACAATAATATCCCAACAATATAAAAATAAAAAATATGAAGAAAAATTAGGTCATGTGGTTGATGAGCTCAAAAATTTAGGTCATATTCCATCGTTTATTATATATTATATATAGAACTTCTTTTGTTCGTATTGGGAATTGAAACCCTTAAACCACCTTATCTCTAGGACACCCCCCAATCACCTAATAATTATGTGTTCCCATGTCCTAATTTCTCTCAACCTCTACCTAATATTTTATTTTATATATCGATAAGAACTAGCTCGATAAATGTAAGCTCATGACGATACCGTTACAATAAGGAAAAGACTCGAACCTACAACTACACCTATAATTACATCGTACGACTCATAAACGAACGTGCAAAAGTGTTCTTAAGTTTCAAAATATTACATTTTTCTACTCGAGTCTTGTGTACAGTTTGCATTGGTCCTAAGTTCTAAAATTTAAAACTCTTGCCACTGTAGTTTCATAATAATTTTTAGAGGTGTATACGGGTTTAGGTTAAAAAATTGTTTTGAAATGGGTTGGTGATTTGCACAACCGAAATAGATTTCATAACTCAACTATCTATTCTCGAGGTGAGCTGCCACCGGTTCTCACCCCTAACACTAGTATGATCAGCACAACAACCTCGGAAGGGGAGTTTACTTGACCCATTCTCCAGTCTCCCGCACCGTGAAAGTTAAGAAAAGGACTTCCTTACTTTATTTTGAATAATAATCAAGATGACGGGGAGAGCATTAGATATTTACCTAAACCGAGCAAGTCCTTGACTCTATCCCCAATCGGTCGACAAGCTAGTTGGGTTATTTTTTTTAATTATTTTTTATATCTAAAAACTCATAACATTCCAATATAAAACATCTCATATCAGTTGGAGAAGGGAACAAAGCATTCCTTATAAATGTGTGGAAATCTCTATCTAGTGACAATACGTAACGGATCAAAACAGACAAATATTTGTTGGAAGTGGGCTTGGACCGTTACAAATGGTATCAAAACAACGAGCAGTATGCCAACGAGGACGCTCGACCTCAAGAAAAGTGGATTGCGAGATCTCACATCAATTCGAGAGAAGAACAAAACATTTCTTATAAATGAAATCTCAAATTAAAACTATATTCAAAATTTTGAAACCAAACAGATACGTAAAACTTTCGTTCTTTTTTCTATAGTTCGAGTATCAAAAATATAGAAGTGGGTAGCAAAAAAATTGTCGAAGTTGAGTGAGCACGAACGAACCGTGGTTAGATAAGGGTTTGATTGAGAAGTAGCATGGCTTGGCCTTCCAAGAAGACAAGGGGCAGAGGCGTTAATGGCCTCTTAGAGTCATAATCATTCATTCCCCTTTCTTTGGTTGGCCCATTAATTATTCCATTGTCTGCAAAACCCTAATATTCAAAGTTTGAATCTGAAAACACAACACAACACAACACAAATTTGTACCAAATTTGTCGGACAAAATACGTAGAAACCACAACAACTTTATGCATCTTTGCTTTGTTCTTATCCGATCAAGAACAGTGATTCATTTTTCTTTGTTTATTCTTGCATGTTCTGTTCATCTTTTTATCTCAACTAACATAATATGTGGATGTCATTCAAGTCCAACCAATAGATAGGGTTATGACAATGGTGAATGATTTGAGAGAAAACGAAATGACAATGGAAAGATTTCGAACGCTAAATATGGTTGAAGACGTGTATGAAGTTTAGTTGCACATGAAAGTTGATATCGTTAAAGTTCTTAGTGGTTCTTGTTCTTGTTAATTCGTTGTAGTTAAGTTAGCGATTGAAATGGAGGATGATGGAAGAAAAGTTTTATATTATATTAGCCTAAGCCTACTGTTAGTAAATATTTCCGCTTTGGCCAGTTATGTATGATTCGTTTCCCTCTTTAATCGATGTGGGATCTTACAATCCACACATACCTGGTTCTCATACAATTTGTAACATACCAAACCCACCGATAGCAGATATTGTCCGCTTTGGCCTGTTACGTATCGTCGTCAGCCTCACGGTTTTTTCACACGTTTAGTAGGGAGAGATTTTTCACACGTTTATAAGAAATATTTCGTTCTCCTCTCCAACTGAACTGGGATCTCACAATTAGAATCTTTGAGAAACATACAAGTAATGTGTATGAAAGAATCCTCCTTGCTCATAAATTCAAGTAGTGTATAACTAGAGATGTCTATTTAACTTGTAAAGATCCACCCCAAATGGGGTCGGGATTTCGCGATTAGAAATAGATGAGGGAGTAAGAAGAGATTTCTCCCTGTTAGATAAATGGGACTCGGGTTGAGGATTATATTCCATACCCCACCCATCTTCACCCCACTTAATATAAATATATTTTTGAAAAAAAACTTTCTAAATTCCAATGGGTTTTATGCATAGATGTTCATTTTACCTGTTACGAGAATTCCTATGAGATCTCACGTCGGGTAGGAGAGAGGGACGAAACATTCTTTATTAGGGTATTCTTTATTAGGGTGTGGAAACCTCTCCCTAGAAGACGTGTTTTAAAACTTGAGGGAAAGCTCAAATAGGACAATATCTACTAGGGGAGAGCTTGGGCGGTTACAATTCCCCTTCTACACGAGAAACAGGGAAGAAGTGGAGAGAGATTTCTTCCCATTAGGTAAATGGGGCTAGGAATGAGACCATGTTTCTCATCCCCGTCCTAGCCCAATTCCCCGCCTCGCCTCTGCGCCCGATATATGAAATCAAAATAAGGTGATTAATTAATGTATGACTAGGTATTGGGTGTGATGGAGAGACCTAAATTCATTGCTCATTTCTCAACCACTAAATTCTATACTTGTCCAAAGACACATGACAACCTAATTGGAGCTCCATAAGCCACAAACCAAAGCCAAGCCCACAAGAAATATTGCATCTTTTTCCCCTTTTTCCTTCTCAAAAGTGTTGGCTTTTGGCAATAAAGTGCATTGTTTTACCTAAACAATTACTAGTTGGATTGTGCTCCAAAATAGACCCACTTGAAAGTGTTTCAAATGATATGATATCAATTTCATGATATATATATATATATAAAGAATGAAGCTTTGTGGAATTTAATGTAACCAAATCCTTATATGTATTGTGTGTATTATGTGAGATTAGATGATGTCAAAAGGGATCTTTGTCTTCTTAAATCATCCAAAGCTAATTATTTGCTTACCTAATTTTTGGTTTTGTTTAAGGAATGGGTTTGTGTTCGGTTTGTGAATTGAAAATAGGATTGAAACCCTAATTTAGAATATGGATCGATACCTAATGGCTCGAGTATTTCACTGCGTCTCTTATAACATGACTACGTTATAGAAGGTCATTTGAATGTGGTAAGATTTGTAACCGCTCAAGTCTATCGCTAGTAGATATTGTTTGTTTTGGTCCATTACGTATCGCCTCAACCTCACGATTTTAAAACGCTTCTACTAGAGAGAGGTTTTCACACCCTTATAAGAAAGGCTTCGTTTCCCTGTTCAACCAATGTAGGATCTCATCACAATCCACCTCACTTAGGGACCCTATGTCCTCGTTGGCACACCTTTCAGTGTCTGGCTCTAATACTATTTGTAACAATCAAGCTTACTGCTAGCTTATATTATTCGTTTTGGCTCGTTACGTATCATCGTCAGTCTCACGATTTTAACATACATCTTACTAGAAAGAGGTTTCCACACCCTTATAAGAAATATTTCGTTCCTCTCTCTAACTGATACGGGATCTCACAAGATTTATTTAATAAGCTCACGTGCTTGTAATACACAACTCATACAATGTAGCTATAACCACAAGTGACTCATCTTGAGCTAGTGGTTCATCAGCTTAAGAGAGACATCCCAAAGGGCAATTACTAAGCACCATAAGCTAAGCCCTCTTGCCACATGCTTCTTTACCACCTTATCTTCAACTACAACTTGCCACAATGTGCTGCAATTAATACATTGCTCCATTGCCACTCAATTTGTGGCATCCCCCACTCTTCAAGCATAGCTTCAACCAAGCTTGGCAATATGATCATGGGTTTAAGGGCGTCCATATCGACCATCAAAGATAAGTTTAGGGGTATTAGTGGGGATGTAAATAAATTGACTCGAATAAACACCTTTTACGAATCATTTTACACGAGAGCTAGTTTGAATGCAATTTGTTCGATAGAGATGTGAGTCGATTTATTGGTAGGTATGGAACATAATAAGCATTCTTTGGATGCCTTCACACCACTTTTATCTCATGTCCCTTATCTTTTCCAATTCCCTTTACCCTATGCATCCGCCAAATTACATATTTGCCCCTGAAAATATTGCCCCTACACAAAAGATATTCGGAATTTATATTTAGCTCTAAAAATACATGTTTTTATGTAAGGGTGTATGTGGGTCGGATTAGGTTAGGTTGAAGAAATTTTTTGGACCAACTCAAAAGTTCGGGTGGGTTAGGTTGGTAACCCAACTCAACCCAGCTCTCTATTTTTGAGTTGGATTGTCGGACTGTTCAACAGGACTGTTGAATGTGTGGAGGCTACTGGTTGTTGATTGCTCGAAGAAGAAAAACTCTGGGATGAGGAAGAAGAACTCGAAGGTTGAGTACTGGCAATGTGTGTCTAGAGTAGAGATTGGACAAAACTGAGTTCGAGTCATTCCGCTTGAAAAGCTTTCACCTTTCTCTAGGACCTTGTGTGTTCGACTTTTCCTTCTTTATTTTTTTAATGAAATCGGGTCGGTTTTTATTAACCTAATTCTTTGCACACTGAACTTGAAATCGAGTCAAACCAGATCGAGTCCTAAAAACACAACCCAGTCCAACTCGAAATGCTATCTAACTCAACTCAACCCTTATAATTCGGTTTGGAATCTCAGATTCTTGAGTTGAACGTACACCCCTAACTTTATGTCTTTTTATTAAAAAAAAATATATTAATTTAAACATAACTTAATTAATTAAAGTATTAGACTCTCCAATTTTTTTAATCCAAAGATAAATAATAAACTTAATCCCCTTTCCAATTACAAATAATAATAATAATAATAATAATAATAAATAATAAAAAAAAGTAAACTGTAGTTCATTTTCTTTCAAATCAATTTCAATATATAAATTATTAAATTAATAAAAATAAAATAAATATCCATAAGCAAAGAGTGAATAAAAAAATTAAAATAAAATAAATATGAAAAAGGAGAGTGATAAAAAAAATATAATAATAAAGAAAGGAGTCCAAATTTTATTTTATTTTTTTAAATTTTACTTTAATAAAAATATTAATAACATCAAAATGAGAAATTTTAAATTTAAATATAAAAATTATAGAAGATAAAGATTCCTATCTTATTAAAAAAAATGAATTTAATTTCTATTCCGCTGTTAAATCTACCAGCTAACTTATATCCCTCGAACTAAGCTGGACCTACATAAAAGAGTCAGATGTTTCTTCTATTCTTTCATTTTGAAATTGAACCATAAACCTCGATTTCAAACCTTGACGTAATTGGGTCATTCTTAATTGAACCATAAACCTTGCTCGTGAAGTAAATCATCATATCTATGGTTCAAATCAATTGGGAGATAGATTTCTTTTCGGGAGTGAATAATCCTTACCGAATATAACATATGATTGTACTACTACGCTCTCCAAATATGTTTATAAGTATTTTTTAAACTATCTTATTGATTTTAATCAATGTATATTTTGAAAAAGTTGAAACAAAAAATAAATAAATAAATAAATAAAACATGAAAGTGGAATTTTCTTGGTTGGGTAAAATAATCAAACACCTTGTGCGCAAAGCAAAACTGCACCGCCGCCGACGCCGCCGGCGGCTGCTTCTCTCCAAAAAAAAAGCAAAAGAACAGATATGGAAAATCACCAAAAGGCCTCAGACTCAATCGATTCATCCAACACGAAATCCAAAGTCATCGATCAATTCATTCAAACCTAAAAAATTCAACCTCCGCCATTGAATTTCGGCCATTAAACAAACGAAATTTTGCTTTTACGGCAACAAAAATTCACAGAAACAGTCAAAGACGTAATTGAAAAGAAGGAGAAGATGCGAACATTACGAACTGATGCTCTGTTCTTTACGGACATTTCATCCCACAAATCCATCAAATCCGAACGCGATGGCGGTTCCCCCTTTTTTTTTTCTTTTTCTTTTTTTAATTTCACAATTTGTAATTAATTTATTAATTTAGTCAATTATTTTTTTTATACTACATATTTTCCTTTTTTTAAATTAAGAAAGTAAAATATTTTGAACTTTATCCCTACACTATATTTAATATTATTTATTGTTATTTCATAATTTAAATAAATAAAGTGATTAATTAATTAATTAATTAAAGAGTATTAAAACCAAGAACGGATTAAAATATTATATTTTTTTTTCTAAAATTAAATAATTAAAATTAGTTCAAATATTAATATATTAAATCATGTAAATACATTGAACTGATATAAAGTAGAATTTTTAGAATAAAATGTCAAAAATATACGATCATTTATAAGGTTGGAATAAAAGAAAAGGGAGTGAAGGTCAAAATTGGAATTTTCTTTTATGGTAATTCTTATCTTTTCCAAATAAACATTTTAATTTAAATACAAATTTTAATAATAAATTAAAGTATTATTCGATGACTATTTTGTTTTTATTTTCTATTTTTTTTTTAATTGTTCTTCTTTATCACAATTTCTTTTGGTAAGTTTTTCAATACCAACACGTAGATTTAAAATAAAAATCAGATTTTACTTATTATTATTATTATTAAATTTTAACTTATCTTTTAAAACTCTTAGAAATAATATAATAAACCAAGAAAACTAAAATGAGTAAACATAAATAAAATGGGATTACTTCTAAAAATTATCAATTAATACATATTTTTTTAAATTTGTTAATCAATACAAAATTAAAAAGTTTAATTTTTACTCACAAAATTAAATTTGATGTTTAATAAATTTATTATTAATAATAATCTTTTATTTATTTATAAATAAATTTGAAAGTAAAACATGTAATGAACTAGGTTCAGGATTTGAAATTTATTTAGACGTGAGTTATTACAAAATGGTATTAGAGGAGGTCTCTCCCAGTAAGACGTGGTTTAGGGACGAATCAATGTAAAAACTAATGGGACATGTAACACGTGAATAAATGAGAAATACATTAATGAACCGATAACATATCTAAAGAATATGAAAACTGTTAAGGATATTTAGTAATAAATTATAGTTTACCGTATATATTATATTTGATATTTTATTATAAGGCAAATATTTATCATAGGTATCTTTCCATTTATTACTATTTTCATATCCTTATAATTCATTTGATTATAAATAAGATAACTTTCATACCATTTAGGTGTGGTGGATTAATCAAACATTCACAAAAATATCGCTTAAACTAAGTAAATTTTATATAAATGGTTATTTAATTTATTTAATTTATTTTTTTAAGATAAAATAAAAACTTAGAAAAAAAAAAAAAAAAAAAACATGACAACACAGCCGGTAGAATAAAAGGGAGAATCTTGGAGGGAATCTGGGCCCACAATGAAGTGGGACCCACTGCTCAACAAAAGATCAGAATCCACTTGATCACAAATAGACGTAAAATGAGATTACATTGGATCCTCACAGACCCATCTGGTGCTGCCACGTCATCGACGAGCCACAACGAACGGTCATTCTATCGTACACTCCCCGTGATTTCGGGTAATGTAAAAAGACCGAAATGCCCATACTCTGCGGCGCCTCCGTCACTGAAAAACACAGGACAAGCCTGTCCAGATCCACGCTCCAATCCATTAGCCTTGTCTCCCAACATTATCAAACCAATTTCTTTAATTAACGTTTCCATTATTTATTTTCTTTTTCCCAATATTCCCTCTAAATTTTTAAATACATTTACAAAATACTCCCTCATTCTTCAACCATTCTCAATTTAGTCCCTAACTTTTTTTTAAAAATATTTTTTTTTAAATTATCAAATAAGTTTTTTTTTTAATCTAATATAATTATATATTAAAATGTGAAAATTATTTTTCATACCTAATCAATGGTGATACTCTATTTTACTATAAACATGGATTCAGATATTAAAATTCAATTCTTCCCTATCGTTAAATATTGAATTTAAATAGTATTATTAAAAAAAATCAATGAAACATTAAAATCTTATATACCTTATTTCTCGAATTATGTAACTTTAAAAAAATAATTGTAACTTAAAAAAAATTCATAATAATGGACTTTGGAAATTGGAATATATTACTAACATTTCAATTCAAAGCTAACCAAGGGTATTTTTGAACATTTTTAAAATTTAATGGCATTTTCTAGATTTTTTAAAACTTTTATATATATATATATATAATTATAATCTTAAATTTTAGTTACATGCATCGTGAAACAATATTTTAATGATAACGACCACATGAGGGTGCTGATGTGTTTTGCTAAAATACATGTGGTGTTTTTATTTATTTATTTTAAATTTAAATTTAATGTTTATTATTTAAGAGAAATTTAATTATTTCCATTTTAATATATTTTAATTTTAATTTCTCATCCTAATAAAAATTAAATTTTATAAACTGGTAAAAAATAAAATATAAGCTTATATGGTGGAATATTCAATAAATCCACAAAAGAATAACAAACAAAAACGTCATAAAAATTTTAGTTTTAAAAAAATATCAATGAAATATTAATAAAATCTAAAAAAATAAAATAAAACTAATAAATTAACATTTTACAATTTTTAAAATAAATTATATATTTAAGAAAATTTAATTTCCATTTTTTTTCCAAATTTGAAATTATTTTAAAATATAACAAAGGAACAATTGAACGTGAGGCGGAATAGATAAGAGTGTACGTGGGCCAAGTTATTGACCAAATATCTCGACCAATTTCTTAATTATTTTTTAGTTTAATAATATATATCTGATTTTTTTTTAGTAATAATTTAGTTGAAGTATGCTCAAATTGATAATGATTGTTCAGATAACATCGACCCAATAACTTGTAAAAAAATATTTGTAACTTTTATATCGAACCCGTCATGAATTTGAAATGCATACCAACTCAGACGTGTTCTTTTCTCGAACCTCGTTTTAAATAAGGTTTCGTTCTAGTTGATAAGATTTTGTAAATTTAGACCATGATGCTAGAATCTAATACCGAATATCGAAGATATTCGTTATTCTCTTTTATGTTAATTTTCAATTTGAATATTTATTATATTGATCGAGAATATATGTTTTAAAATTAATTTGAATAAATTTATAAATATAAAACATAATGAATTAATAATATATTAATAATGTTCTATAAATAAATTATTAATTACAAAAGAAAGAAAAAGAGTAAAAAAATTAACTTCTCATCTTATTTAGTAAAAGAAAAAAAAAAATAGGAAATTGTGTAATTTAATATAGAAATGAAAAAAATGCATGGCGGGCCCACATAATGAACGGTTGATATGCCCTAGTAACGGAAGATAACGGAAAAGACAAAAAGAAGAGCCCGTCATTGACTGTCCGTTAAAAAGTAGTTTGACGAGGCGTCAACCTGTGGGGCCCACCTACCAATATCTGGTGTTTTTTTAATTAATTTTTGGGAGGCGGTTATTTATTTTTTTGAATATATAATTAATTTATTTTTATAAAAAAAAAACTAAATCATGAGATGCTCCCCGCAGATTCCTAGGCTTATTTTATTGAAACTATCGTCTTTTTCTTTTTTATTTTATTTTATTTTATTTTTCACAAAAATTACGTGTGATTTGCGCGTTTATTTAATTTAAAAGAAAATTGAAAAACAATAAATTTTAAAAAAAGACAGAAAACAAAACGTAACGTATTAGGAGAAGTTTGGGAGCAGACCATTCAACGTTGCCAACCGCTCGGTCGTCTTTGTTAAGATTTGTCTTTTTCTTTTTATTTTTTAAAAATATATAATTTCTTAGCCAAAAATAAATTAGGAAAGATGTGAATTGAGATTTCTTTCCTAGGTCGAAATTATATTATATTTTAGCTTATAAAATATTATTAATTTATTTGAATGTTTTTTTTTATCGAAAATGGAAATGATCCAAAGATATTTAAAAATATTAAAAAAAAAACTTTTATTTAATTTTAGTTTAATTCATAAATTTTAGGGACAAAAAGAAATTGATATTAATTTTCATTTAAATTTTTAAATGCCTAACATTTCATTATTTTATTTACAAAATAATTAAACCAAATTGTGTGGTATAGTAGACGTGTTTTAAAACGTTGGCGTAAAATCTAAAAAAATATTCTTTAAACTTTAAAAAAGTTTTAAAAAAATCTATTTCTATACTTTAATACTTTATTTTAAAAGTATCTTTATATTGAAATCATTAATACTTTATTTCGAAAATATCCTTTTTAATTTTTTTATTTTAAATATTGTGATAGCATAAAATTTTTTATAAAATACTTTCAAATAATTTACATGTTTAAAAAAATAATTTATGAGAGGTTTATAAACGGTCGGTAAAAATTTAAAAAATATATATATAAAATTTAATGGGTTACTGTTTCCTTTAAAATTTTCTATAAATTTATTAAAATTAGTACTGATGGTAAGGATTTATTTTTAAATTTTTTTTTAAAAAATTCATGAATATTAATATATATATTTTTTAATTTAATGATATTTTTTAAAAGATTCAAAAGTATTTTTAGAATAAAATATTATCATTTCTGAATATTTTTTTTTAAGACAAATCATAGAGTTTAAATATATTTTTATTAGTTTAGCTTTTTTTTTTTTTTTTT
>NW_019272025.1:2492487-2553245 GCF_002738345.1 Cucurbita maxima | reverse complement strand
TTTTTTTTTTTTTTTTTTTTTTTTTACTTTCTTTAAAATTCCTATTTTATCATACTTTTTAACGTTTATTACGAGATTTACCAAACACTTATGGAAGCATATTTCACAATAATTATGTTAATACTCACAATAATCTCAAACTAAGTAATGAGTTTAATTAATAATTTGGTTGTTATAATTTTTTAATTTTTAATGATTTAATCTCGAAGTTAAAATATTGTTAAATATTTAATAAAATTTATTAATCGGCATAACTGGATAAACCAGATATATTACAAGAACTATATATATATATATAGTTTTTTTTTTATTGAGATAATTTTTTTTATTTGAGTTGACATTGTTTGGTTGAGTCAACTCGATCCACTTGAAATTAGGGGTATAATCCAACCCAACCAATTACTATGAATATTAAAAATATTTAATATTTGTAACTAAGGTTAGCGGTAAGTATTTGATATTTAACTTTTATGAGACTTTAGTTATTAATGTAACTCTGATTCTTTAAATAATTAAAAAAATTCGACAATTCAACCTAATCCAACTGAAAACAAAGGGTTTGATTAGGTTGAACTGTGAAGTCTATTTGGGTTGCTCGGATTTCGAAGGGTTCCAAAATATTTTTTTATTTAATTAATATATTAAATATATTTTAAGCAATAAAAATGGAAGGGCTACATGAATCCTTCAAACTCGGTTGAACGAAGAAAAAGGGAGGGAATCTGTTGAGAGAGAGGATACAAATGACGTGACAAGATCCTGACGGTCCACGTCATTAACTTGTTACACCACGAAACTTCCTGCTACCTTCTTCTTCGTGAATATCGTTTCCATTATATCGCGAGATTTTGAAATTAGTTATTTTTAAAATTAAAAAATCCGAAATAAATGGCCACGTAAGCATGCTAAACCGAAGGCGAAGCCTGGGGAGATGTATTGGCAAATGGAGGGTCCCGCACGAAAGAAGGCCACGCGGCAACCCGACGCTGATTAGTCCATAAGCTTTGAAGAGAAAAGGAACAGAATCTCAGTCTTTAAAAAAAAAAATTAATTAATTAATTATTAAAAGGAGAACCCGCGAGAAATATAATCGGGTCATGAACTACCGGGTGGGTGCATGTAAAGATCCGACCCGAACCCGAGAGATATTCTCCTATAAAAGAGCGCTTGGTAATGCATGCTATTCTCGCTCATTCTAACCTCGTTTAAACGCATTCCGTCGCCTCCGACGGTTCTCTATATCTCTCCGTGTTTTCTCCGTTAGGTTTCCGTTTCTTCTTTTTTCTCGGCCTTTTGCCCGGTGAATTTTCGCTCTGTCATTTTCCATTTGTGGTTGTTGAAAGCAATTGCATTCTGTTTTTTGTTCTTCTTCTTTGAATCCTTCGTCTGGTTTGTGTCGATTCTTTGATTTCCAGATCTGCATGGTGAAGAACGGATTCAGTGCTTGAGTTTTGGTTGTTTTTTTCGATTTTGTAGCTTGGTTTTGTTCTTGTTCCTCTGAAATTCTTCTTCTGGGCGGATCGCGGTGGGATATTTCAAGTGTATAGGGGAGCGTGGTGAATTTGGCGGTGGAAATAGCTACTTTTTCTGCTTCTTTTGGGGGGGTAGCCGGGGCCTCGGCCTCGGCGGGTTTTAAAGCCCCCACTTGCACAAACTCTGAAAATTATCGTTCCATTTTCTTAACAATTGTTCTAACCACTCTCATCGTTCTTTGATTTTTTTTTTTCCATTTTCTTCTTCGTATTCATTTCTTGATCCGTCGCCGGAGAGATGCCGGCCCTAGCTTATTGCGTGGATGCTACTGCAGCTCCTCCTCCTGGCTACGCTTTTGCTGGGGATAGCTCTCTTCCGTCGCCGGACTTATTTCCCGGCGGACCTCCGGAGACTACCATCTTCACCTCTCCCGTCTCTGCTCCCACCTCTGAAAATCTGTCTTGGTCTCCTTCTCTTTCTTCTTCCCTTTACAAGATCGATGGATGGGGTGCCCCTTATTTTTCTGTTAATGGCTCTGGAAATATGGCTGTTCGTCCTTACGGTACGGCCACTTTGCCGCATCAGGAGATTGATTTGCTCAAAATTGTGAAGAAGGCTTCAGATCCGATTCGATCTGGCGGCCTCGGGTTACAGCTTCCTCTTATTGTGCGCTTTCCTGATGTGCTTAAGAATCGTCTTGAATCTCTCCAGTCGGCATTTGATCATGCCATTCAATCTCAGGGATATGGTTCTCATTACCAGGGTGTTTTCCCGGTTAAATGCAACCAGGACAGGTTCGTTGTTGAGGACATAGTGAAATTCGGATCTCCTTTCCGTTTTGGTCTCGAAGCTGGCTCGAAACCAGAGATCCTCCTAGCAATGAGCTGTTTGTGCAAAGGGAATTCAGATGCCCTTTTGGTGTGTAATGGTTTCAAGGATGCGGAGTACATTTCTTTGGCTCTTATTGCCAGGAAGCTTGCTTTGAACACGGTGGTTGTTCTCGAACAAGAGGAAGAGCTCGATTTAGTGATTGATTTGAGCAAAAGACTCTTCGTTCGCCCTGTGGTTGGCGTGCGTGCGAAGCTTCGAACCAAACATTCTGGTCATTTTGGGTCTACGTCTGGCGAGAAAGGGAAATTTGGACTTACGACCACCCAGATTCTTCGGGTGGTCGGGAAACTTAAACAGCATGATATGCTTGATTGCCTTCAATTGCTACATTTTCACATTGGATCCCAGATTCCTTCCACTACCTTGCTCGCCGATGGCGTTGGTGAGGCTGCTCAGATCTATTGTGAATTGGTCCGTCTCGGTGCCAACATGCGTGTAGTTGACATTGGAGGTGGTCTGGGTATTGACTATGACGGTTCGAAGTCTCCGGACTCTGGGTTATCTGTTGCATATGGTCTCGATGAGTATGCCTCTATGGTTGTTGACGTAATTCGCTCTGTATGTGACCGTAGGTCCGTGAAGCACCCAATACTTTGCAGTGAAAGTGGTCGAGCAATTGCCTCTCATCACTCCGTTCTGATTTTCGAGGCCGTTTCTGCTAGTACTTATGAGGTCCCATCCATGAGCTCCATTGAACTTCAGTATCTTGATGGGCTAACAGACGATGCCCGCGTAGATTATCAGAACCTTTCGGCTGCTGCTTGTATGGGTGAGTATAAGACATGCTTGCTGTATGCGGACCAATTGAAACAACGCTGCATTGAGAAATTCATGGATGGGTGTTTGGGAATGGAACAACTGGCTGCTGTGGATGGCCTTTGTGCTCTCATTTCGAAGGCTGTTGGGGAGTTGGACTCTGTAAGATCTTATCACGTGAACCTCTCTATTTTCACTTCCATTCCAGATTTCTGGGGTATCGATCAGCTGTTCCCTATAGTCCCCATTCATCGTCTTGATCAGAGACCTTCAGTGAGAGGCATTCTCTCTGATCTTACCTGTGACAGTGACGGGAAGATCGATAAGTTCATTGGTGGCGAGTCAAGTTTGCCATTGCACGAGATGGAAGGCAATGGTAATTTGTCAGGTGGAGGTGGGCGATACTATCTTGGGATGTTTCTGGGCGGGGCTTATGAGGAGGCTCTCGGTGGTGTTCACAACCTGTTTGGTGGCCCGAGCGTAATTCGAGTAATGCAGAGCGATGGACCGCATAGCTTTGCGGTGACTCGCACTGTGCCTGGGCCATCATCCGGGGACATCCTCCGAGTGATGCAGTACGAGCCCGAACTCATGTTCGAGACGCTCAAGCACCGAGCAGAGGAGTTTGTGCAGGAAGATGATGATGGTTGTGAGGGCATAGCCAACAGCTTGGCCATGTCCTTCCGCAACATGCCTTATTTGGGTAGCCCATCTTCCTGTTTCAGTGATAGTGATACTGATTACAATGGTGCTGTGGATTCTGGTTCTGGCGATGATTCCGAGCAGTGGACTTACTGCTATGCTTGACAGAGTTGTTAAGACTTCGTTGTCCTCAGCCATCCCTACTTAGCTATTGTCTTTCTTCTCTAGTGGGTCTGTTTTTGTTGTCCTTATGGGTCCGTCGATGTATTTCCATGAATTTTCCATTTTCTCAAAAAAACAAAAAACAAAAAAAAAACCTTTTGTTTTTTCCTTTGGTGTGTTGCAGCAAAGGGTTGTGAGAGCGGCAACAGCAGCAAAGCTCCTTTTCCTTTAGTCTTCCTTCGTTTTTTTTTTGTAACTTTCTTTTTTTTAGTACAGAAAAGAGGGGATGGGAACACCGAATCCACCCTTTTGTAAAATTTGGGATCTCGTTCTCTCTTCGTAATGTCAGTGTAGAATTTTAAGTTTTCCTTTTCATCAGAAAAAAGAATGGAAGAAAAAGAAGCCATCAATGGCTAATTTTCTTTTCTTCAATAGTGCCTTTTGAATTGATTCCTTTGCTCTTAAACAACATCTAGTAAATCGAAAAGGGTTCATTTTCTATAATTGTTTGTGAAGCCATGTGATGGGGAAGGGTCAATATCATCCTTATTACACTTGTGCGTGATGGGGGACGGAATTTTGGTTTGGATTTGTCATTACAGGATGGTGCGGTTGGGGATGGAGCTTATCTGTTCATGCAATGCCCCTATCGGTTTGCTGTCCACAGACTGCTGTGTGCTGCTCTGTCCAATCTTTTTCAGCCTCAGATTGGTCCTGTGGTCAACAACTGAAAACTGTGCGGTAGAGGTAGATTCCTCTCTTCATGTACATCTCTTTTTATATTCTCATTTAGCTTTAATTTAGAATGGTGATCTGTGGTATATAGGAATAGAAAGCTTAATGGTTTTTTCTCTCTTTTAATATGAAATCTAGAGTAGAGTAATGGGTGAAAAGGCATCACTGTCATGGGTTTGTTGTCTCTTCTGATATATATTTTATGTCGTCTCCCACTGCGTGTTGTCTCTATATATTGATTTCTTTATTATGGATCTGTTTCTTGAAAAAGATTCTCAACTCTTTCCTGATCATCTTAGTGTCGCTAGAAAAAACACGAAAAGATTCTCATCTCTTTCTTAACCATTAGTGTGCGGTGTTATTAGGAAGAAATGATACAGATTCTTATGAACTCTGTGTTTTAATTCACCCTACTACACCACTCCTAGTGCTATTAGGAGAGGGCCATTGTAATGATGTGATTACTAAGCTCTCTTTGTTATCTCTTAGCACTTAAAAAGAGTTCAATTCATACTTTTTGGTATCAATCAATGTCGTTTGGCATCAAGCAGGATCGGTCAATGGATCGTCTTGGGATGAGAGAAATGTCATGCTGCCCTGCATTTGAAATGTTTTGGGATGGAGGGAAAGAGATCATTGGTAAATATTTTATTGTAGACATGTTGTTTCTTTGTCCAAAATTTGATTCTCAACTCTTTCATAATCATCCAAGTGCGTTTGTTATTAGAAAGACGTGAAATGATTATTCTAGGCTCTTCGTTGACCTGACACCATCCTAGTGTGTTTGCTATTAGGAAGACATGATGTTAAGTCTTAAATATAAAAGATTCTTTGCCTCTTTTCTTTTAATCATCTTTCTTATTTTGAAGATGCAATAGATTTTGATGTTATTAGGAACATGTTTTGATCTGTGGAGAAAGAGTGAAATCCCTCTTGTTAGCCAAGCCGATGGCTAACTTGCTCGTGCTATTTATAGCATTCGGGTCAAGGAGGTCAATTACACACGAGCACGAATGGGCAAAGAACATACCTTCTGGTACCGAGCGACCAAGATCACCACCTGAGAGGTTGTTTGAATATTAGCGAAACATACCGACATTGTAGTGAATCGAGTACACACCTCATTCTTTTGAGCTGAATTTTGGTCAGGGCTGGTAAAATGAGTACATGAAGTCTATGGCCTTGGTTGAGTTCAAGCCTCTCAAATATGGTGGGGTGGGCCGAACCCCAACCTTAACTCTGTGCTAATGATCGTTGGGCTCTATTATTTGGTATTGGTTACCAAACATGTTTATGTTTATGTTCGGGTTTCTTTTTTTCCAAGATTCAAGAAATAGAAATAAGGAACAAGAACATGGTCCAATGATCACGGGACAAATATTAATTGAATGTCATTGGATGATCACCACAAAAAGGAAGCTTTAAAATCACATCTAAATCAGTATAGATGAAAATAAGTTGAAAGGTTGGAGAAATTTGATCTAAATTGGATTGGTCAGACCTTACCAGCAAACATGCAATTTATGCAATGTTCCCTTCGACAGTGCATGAAGCTTATACGACGAGGTTGGTGTAGAAGTTGATGGGCATATGATGAGCTTGGATGTTAGGCGAGCAATGGAGAGGTTTAAATTGAGACGAACTTTGGAGACGAGCTATCCAAACTGGTTGCGAATCAAACAAAAATCATCTTGTAGATGAGTTTTTTCGAACATATGAACAATCAATAAAAAAAATGACTAAATCTATTTCCAATAATGAAGCAAATCAAGAAAGAATTGATAAAACAAATCAAAGTTTCATTTACTTTATTTCAACTATAAAAAAGTCACTTTCCAATATTAGTAATAAGAATAGAAAGGTCTTTGGGGACTTATCATACTTGTCACAAGCATATTTATTTTACAAATTATCACAAACCCAACTTATTAACTTATCTAAGTTAAGACCTATGTTTCAATATCACGGAACATCTCTTTTTCTTAAAAATGAAATACAGGATTATTTTGGTAAAGTTGTTGGAAAAGATCGAGTGAACAACAATGAGTGTATCAAAGAACGAGTGAACAACAATGAGTGTATCAAAGAGTGAACAATAAAAGAGTGTGCGCTAAACTATTAGTGGCGGTTAAGAAGTTACATCATTCCAAATAGGAACTTGTCAATCCATGGGTACACCATGAAGTTACAAATGTTGTACTTGTAAACCAACCTCACACGGCAAAATAGGCACAAGGAAGGAGCAATAGATCAGACCAACCTACAAAAACGAAACAGTCCCTCTGTAACCAGTCATCCATAATATTGAATAAATCATTTTCGTCTTTGGCTATAGTTATAGTGATCCTCTTATTCAACTAACTTCAACCATTTTCGAACACCTCATCGATTAATATTACTGAACTAATACTGATTTCTCTCTTCCTTTTAATGGGTTTCGAATATAAAAATCATTTTTTTATTGGTCCATAACTTCAAAGGAATAATGAGAATGAGCGAGAGAGGAGGATAGTTGACTACACTAAGCTTGTAGTCATGTGTTTATAATTTTTGAATCTGTTTTATGTACGTGCTTTTTTTTTTAATTGTGAATAGTATGTGTGATTGTGTTAACATAGTTTTGTGCTGATTGTATTCATTTGAGTGATTCGATTCGTGTATTCATTCGAGTCATTGAGCGGTTGATTCTTCTCTCTCTCCTCTCTCATTCAAACTTATTTTTCTTCTTAATTTCATCTACAACATTGTTTTCACACTTTCATGATCATATAGTGCAATTTATTTTGGTCAACTAAATAGCATTCTTTACCGACATAAATTATAAACACATCAATGACCCCAAAAGTACATTTCATGTACCTTTTCTAGATCGTGCTAGAAAGTATCCTGTTCAACCTTTCCAATAAAAAAATTGTCATAATTGATTGTAGATCAACAATGACTGTTTAAGATGAATCATCCATTACTAAACCATTGTAGAATGACAGACTTATTATAGTTGATTCAGAGTCTTCCTTCAATGTCTAATATTCAGATTAGTAGTTTGAGCAATTTTTCATCATAAAATTGATTTTCACTATTTCAAAACCATATCCCATCCATGCTCAACTTTTTAAGAGCACCGATGCCCAATAAAAATGAAATTAGCTTCTCAATTGCTAAAACATTTCCTATTTATTTAAACATCTGATGCAATGACAAGCAATCAGGCAAACCGCTCATCCTGCAAAGGATGGATAATTAACCAAAAGTTGCAGCATCACACATCGTTCCAATGGTGATTTTTCTGTCAAATTTGCATATCTGAGCAATAATAAGAAGAAAGCAAATCAACAAGGAATCACTATAATTTGTGCTCATTCGAGTTTACACATCAAAGAGCTCGCTTTATCATCATCGACTCTGACGAGCCCACGAACAATTTCAACCTGCAATACTCAAAACGTTGCTTTTCACATTAGAGCTACAAGGAAAAAGTATGTCCAAAACTAGAGTCATTGTATGTTCAAAACTATTGTTGACTGTAATATTGCGTAGATGGTCTGCTTTAGAAACTTCAAAACAACAAACTAACTTTTTCAGAGTATACAAACTTCTTTCGCTTCTCAAGATTCACTCCGCTTTACCATAATCTCCCTATAATAATACTATCTGGTCGGCATCACATACAAAACACACTTTTTCTCCCTTTTTGAACAAGAAACAAAACTTATCATTGAATAAATGTAAAAGGACTAAGGCTCAAAAGATACAAACTCTTCATGGGAGTGAACAAGCAAGAAATAAAATAAAAATGCAAGAATAATATAATAGCCAGTTACAAGCCAGTTTGAGTTGCATCCAGATCGGGGAAAACAGGCATTTATCAGCAGCCAAATGTAAGCTTACCTTTACTTATTACCATGATAACGAAGATTTCAGTGATCTTCCCGCCCATAGTTATATATGATCTCGATCTGCATAATTTCATAAATGTTAGTGTCATCTTGACAGATGAGATTACACTCTAAAAATTGCAATAAAAAATTATCAAAGGGGCAAAGAGTTGAGAACTCAAGCCCGAAGCACATGATAAGATTAAAATAGCCAAAGAAGAAAAAAGGTAAAGAGTATGGAGCTGCGTTCCTATGCTCTAATCGCTGGGTAAAGAATTTCCACTTTTCCATTTTCACGTGCTCCTTCCAGGAATAGGTGAAAGGAACCTTCGCATACACTAGTGCTCATCTTTGGGGTAAAAAAATGCCATGTTAAAACAAACATATTTCAAAACTGTGGTTTTAGTAGACGTTTCATTTGACCAATAAGCCAATCACAAATCATTATAATTATTGGGTACACTGCATATCATGACCTCTAGTAAAAAGCACTGAGAATGAGGTGGTTAATGCTATACCGTTCTTAGGGACACAATTGTACAACCTATAGGGCAGATAATGCAATAAAAACAAGATATATGCAAGAATTAAAATAATAATAATGATGTCTAAAAAAAATGTAAAGAGAAGGAATGAAATTCTTATGAAAAAAAAGATATGAGAACAATCTTCTAAAGAAAACTTACCCCCGGAGGTGGAGTTGGGTTTCGCGTAAACTTAGAACCACCCGGAGCCCAAGGAACTACAGAGTAAAAGAAAAATAAAAAATTAGGATTAATAACGGCATGCATAGCCTCAAGCAGAATTGAAATAACAAACAATGAATGATTCTTTAAAGTTTTAGGTGGGAGCTGGCAACCATCTGGGAACTGGGGGAAGATTGTTTTGACATAAGCATGCCTGCAGCTTAACGAAGACCATCACACTCTGCAGCTTATCTGAAGTATTAAGAATTTCTTGTTCCAAACTAATAGAAGACCATCACACTCCCTATTTCATTACCAACGATCCTGATTAAGTTGAATGTTAAACTTAGAACTCCCATGGTGGACTACAACTGGAAAGAAAAAAAAAAGGGCCCAAAAAGTTCATGTCTTTATTTGGTTGGTCATGCATAGAAGCCTTAATTCTTCGGATAAGCTGCAGAGGGAGTCCATCTATTTGCTGTTTGTGCTTGAAGGAGGGAGTGTCTTTGGATCACATCCTGCCCTACTGCCCATTTTCCCGTTCAACACGATTTTCCTTCTTTCCGGTTTTTAAGTTGGCTGAATGCCTCCCTTAGAAGATTGATGGGTGGCTGATGGAGAGCCTAGGAGGGAAGTCCTGTCAAAGGAAGGCAAAAATTTTATGGAATTGTGCGGTCAGGGCTATTTTGTGGATGATGTGGAAAGAGAGAATTCAGGGAACCTTTGAAAATTGGCCATCTTTGGTGGATTCTTTTTGGAGAAATGTACAGCATAGTAGCATACTACTTGGTGGCGTTCAAACCAGAAGAAACTCTTTTGTAAGCATAGCCTACTCATGATTACAAATGATTGGAAGGCTTTGATATTGTAGTTTGCTTATTTTTAGGCGTGGATCTCTACAACCTACTAAACTGACTCTTAAAATGGATAAAAACCATAGCCTTTTTTTTAATTAAACTCAATGTTTTGTTCATATTGTTTCTGCAATACAATTTTTATTATTCAAAAAGGAGGAAGGAAAACCAACACTTTAGTGGCATTTCAAATCAACAGAAAGCATGCCTGTTATCTACAGATCAGATTAAAGTAGAAGACCAAGAACTTAAGAGGACAATTTCGTCATTAACATGTTACGTAGTAACAGCAGTTGATTTTGCATCCTTACTTTTATGAACTGCCACATGATCAATTCATTCAAGAGTGTACTTACCGATATAGGGATCGGGATGCCGCCACTTATTATAGGAAGCTTCTCCATCAGCTATCATCCTATCTATTCTGTCAAGATCTTCCTGCAAATCCACCCAAAAAAGGATCCATAAGCAATTGATCAATAACATAGAAAACGATGCGTGCTAACTAAAATCATGTCAGTCTATATTTGTAGACCTTCCACGGCTTGAAATTCTGATCTCAGATTTTAGTTTTGACCCAATTTCCCAGAACATAATTGAATATTTATAGTCCGATGCTGAGTTTAATAAGACCCCTCAAAGCTCTGAAGTTTCAAGTATAATTTCAAGTTAATTCTCCGTAGTTTCTCACTTCCTTCCAACATCAATCTTCAAACTTTATTTTTTAACTTTTAACTCTGTGGATCAGGAGAGAGCTTTGGATATATATAAGAAAACCAACTGAATTGTTAAATTTTGCAGGAAGATAATTCCTATGGGAGAATGTTTACGTATCTGAAACACAAATTGGGGGCAACATAATCCTTAAATATGGGACGTCCTACACAACTTCCAACATGACATGATTTGAATGAGGAAAATGGTGATATTTGATTCCAAGGATATCATAACATTTCTTTGTCAAATCCACGATTTTCCAGATGCAGTAAGCAGACGAAATTGAAGGATCAATCAACAATCCCAGAGAATAAAAGGACCAAAGCACCACAAGCATTCATCCAAACTACCAGTATAAACCACATTTCAATGTTTCATCAAGTAACGCAAGACAATTCAACGAAAAATGCTTGTAAGAAAAATCCACGCAGTAAGAGTAGAGTCTACTCAAACATCTCAATCTAGCCGCACAAAAAATTATTTCATCGGTTTATATCCACATCCCTAGGTCAATTAACTCATAAGAGGTCGCAATGCAGAAAATTTCAAATCAACGAAAACACACAAAAGAACAAAAAAATCGATCAGAACAAAATTAAAGGAACAGACATAGAACGAACCACGTGCTTGTTTGCATCGAATCTCTCCCGGAGGTCCGACGCCTGAAACGATGGACGATTAGAAATAAAAAAAATTAAAAAAAAAAAAAAAGACCGAATCAGTTTAAGATCGAAGACAGAAATGGAAATGGAGAAAACCGTATACATCTCGATAAAAGAGATGGCGATGGACAGCCCAATTGAGAGTGTCTTTGAGGGCTCGCCGGTAAAGGATCCGAACCCTCTCCTTCTGGGCGGCTCGCCGAGCCAAATATCCCGCCGTCGACGAAAAGCTCATTTCTCTCTTCTTCCTCTTTCTCCCTCTGTAGATGGCTTTGTAATGTTGTGGATTTCGATTGGGACTAACTAACACTGGAGATAACGCCGTTTAACGGTTTTGATTCCCAAAACGCACCGTTTTACTAGTATTAAGGAACGGAAGAAGGGAGTTAGAGAAAACGGGTCCTTTATACGCCGTCGTTGCTGAAGGGTTCCCAACTCTCCCTCTCTTATAATTAAAATAATAATAATAATAAAAAAATAATTGTAATTTCAATATTTTATTTTAGTTTATTTAATCTTGTCAATAACCATTTCCTCGTACATCCCTTACGATAACATCACGTAACTATGCATCCTCTACAACGTGGTCACGTCACTAGAACTGCTTAAAGCAAAGCACGTTTGTCTGTAAAGTTCTTATGATTGAGCCACGGAGAGCGAAAGTATGATATAAATGGTAACTTTCCATTTTTAAAAGTTTTTATTAATCATCCTAACATCTTCTAAGAAATGTTTCGTTTATTGGGTCATATATTGTAACGGTCTCAAGCTCACCTCTATTAGATATTATCTTTTTGGGTCTTCTCTTTCAAGCTTCCCTTCAAGATTTTCAAAACACGTATGGGTTTTTTCCCGTTCGGGATTTCCCTCAATGTTATTAAAATGCATAGAGATTTCCACACCCTTATAAGAAACGTTTTGTTTACCTCTCGAACCAATGTGAGATCTCACATATTCTTTCCAAAACGTTCATTACACCTAAGAATTCACCAAAATAGTTTTAGTTGGTTGCAAATAGCCATCATCATCATAAACACATCCAACTTTAGCCATTATCTTCTTCTTCATCTTCTTAATACATATAAAATCTTAGTATGTGTAGCCCTTGACGAACATTCCCTCCTTAGCCTCAGCGGACTCACCCTCACCAGTGTACTTCCCAAGCTGCGCAAGCGAGTTTGCCTTGGCTCTTAGAATCAAAGCATCCTGTGCGGCCTTCACACTCTCCGGCCGCCCACCCCATGTCTCCAAACATGTGTTCTGCAGAGCTCTGGCGTACGAGAAGGACACATGCCATGGGTTTGGCGCTTGGTTCATGGCATTCAAGTTCAATGTGGCCTCTACCTCCGATTGCCCACCTGATAAAAACTGTCCCACAGCAACAAAAACACAACTCAGAGTCAGCTCATCAAGCTAATCAACCTTAAAATTTGAAGCTCTGTTTTAACGACTTGCCATGATTCCAGGAACTGCTGGAGGGATTCTTCTTTTGAGAAGAGACACAGTGTTGTAATCTGCAACCTTTTCAGGGCTGGCTTTTTCTTTGCTCTCTGCTCCTGGAGTGACCATGCTTGGTTTCAGAAGAATTCCTTCGAACAGGACATTGTTTTCTGCAAGGTAGAAGAACACCTCTGCCCAAACTTTCTGGGCTACCTCGAGGGTTCTGTCGATTCCGTTCTCTCCATCCAGCAAGATCTCTGGCTCCACAATCGGCACCAGTCCATTGTCCTGCATATTGCAAAACCCCAATCCAAAATCAATATAAAAACACCTTAAATCCATTAGGGTTTCGGCCCAACCCCATGCTAGCTAGCTGATACGGTGATTAAGGTTTATAAAACGAGTATGTTGGGGGAGATCTCCACAACCTTTTATGTTTCGTTGTCCTTCGCAATCGATAAGAGAACTCACAATCCTCCTCATTCAGGGCCAGCGTCATAGGTGACACTGGTTCATTTCTCCGATGGATGTGGAATCCCCACCAAATCCACCCGGCCAATGTTCTTGATGTTTCTCCACCTTATAAAGGATGTTTCATTCTCTTCCACGATCGATATGAGGGTGGTCCAACATCCTTGAGATTTTCACACTCTTATAAATGGTGTTTCGTTCTCCTCTACAACCAATATGAGCGTGATCCAACATCCTTGAAGTTTTCACTCCTATAAAAAGGTGTTTCGTTCTCCTCCACGACCAATATAAAAGTGATCTAGCATCCTTGAGGTTTTCACTCTTACAAAGGGTGTTTCGTTCTCCTCCACGACCAATATGAGGGTGGTCCAGCATCCTTGAGGTTTTCACACTCTTATAAATGATGTTTCGTTCTCCTACACAACCGATATAGGGTGGCCCAACATCCTTGAGGTTTTCACACCCTTATAAATGGTGTTTCGTTCTCCGACACAACCGATAAGGGGGGTGGCCCAACGTCCTTGAGGTTTCCATACCGTTATAAAGAATGTTTCGTTCTCCTCCACATCTCATATGTAATCTCACAATCTGCCTTCATTCAGGGCCAGAATCCTACTGGCACTCGTTCCTTTCTCCCATCGATGTGGGACTCCACCAAATCCATCTCCTTCAGAGTCAGTGTCCTTGCTGGCACATCGCCTCATGTCCATCCCTTTTGAGCCTCAGCCTCCTCACTAACACATCACTTGGTGTCCGACTCTAGCCTCCTCACTAATCGCCATTGTTAGTATTACCAAATTACCAAATTGCAAAGAACAAGAAGACGATCGGATACCATTGGGCAAAACGCGCGCCCTGTTGGTAGTAAGCAGCAGCGCGAGAAGCAAGGCCATCGAGTCCTTGACACCATGATTCATTGTTGGAACCAGGAAGTGGCACCAACCCCTGTTTTTACACCATTTTAGCAAACAAAAACGCTGGGAAAAATAGCAAAACTACCACCAATGCCATTACCTTTATCAACTTTGATTCCCGGAACAATGCCCTGCTTCACCAAAACGTCGACAATCTTCTCGCCGTCGACGGTGGATTGGTAGAGCGTCTCTTCAAAAAGTATAGCACCGGAGATGCACTTGCCGAGCTCTGGTGCAGTGACCAGCAGAGTTCTGTAAGCCTGACGGTTCGCCTCTGTGTTTTCTAACCCAATTGAATCCAAACGCTTTCCACAGGTAGCATTAGACTCATCCATAGCCAATATCCGCGACGCCACCGTTTTCTGCAACAACCAAATATGCTATGATACCAGTTGTTGTAGCCGAATGCCACAACTAAAAAAAGCTATGATACCCAATTGTTGTAAGCAATGCTACAACCAAAAAATATTTGATACCCAATTGTTGTAGTCGAATGCTACAACAAAAAATGCTATGATACCAATTGTTACAGCAGAAGTAGAAGCAATATTGATCACACTCACACCCCATAAACACAAACCAAACAAAAATACATAAAGATGAACGTGGTTTGAAGAGAATAAATTTTCCTGTATCCATGGGTGATAATCAACCACTATGACTAAAGTGTTTACAAGTGTATCTCTCATGTTACAAAGTTTCTTTCGATTGCCTCTAGTCAACTACAAAATAATAATAATTTACCAAGATTTTACGTCTTAAAACAATGCTAGACAAACATTTATAGAAGTATAATACTAATTTTTATACAATTAAATAAATAAAAAATATTAATTAAAATGGTTATTAACTAAAAAGAAAAAGAAAAAGTCAAAAAGAATTATACTTACGGCTGTTTTGACCAATTCATCGCTATAAGAGGCGGCACGGATGGTGAGGGTGGAGGGGGCGGCGGTGGGGTGGCAGCGGACGACGGAGACGGATGGCTGCCGGAGAGACTGGCCTTTGACCCACTCGAGCTTGTCAAGAACAGGGGAGGATTTGAGAGAAGCAGACGCCATTGATGAAGAAGAAGAAGAAGAAAAATCTTATCTTTGTTGCTTCTTCCTTCGCCAACGGTCTCTGATCTGGTTGCTGCCGCGTGGCCGCAAACGGGAGGGCTTCTCACTGTATTTATACTTGCATTGTGTTTGATTCAAGATTGCCAGCTTGAGGCCATTGTGCATCTTAAAATATTGCTCTGCCACGTGGATGATAACTTTGCTGACTTGGCACTGCCCACTGTTCCACATGTTTTTTTTTGTTTTTTTTATATTCGTAATATTATGTAATTAATTATTTGGGTAAACTATTAAAAATATTTTGAAACTACAAATAAAAATACAAAATCTATTTAAGTATTTTTTTTTTATTAATTTAGTGGCATTATTTTTTAAAATATGAGGCTCTAATTCTCTCTTGTTTGAGAGAGGAGATTCAATGGCTAGGTTTAATTAAAGGATTTAATGAGATTTGTGATCAATTTAAACAACGGTGGATAGCTTGCCACGACATCTTTAAAGAGATTTTTTTAAATTATTTTTTATTTTTAATGACGATTAATTTCCCCATTATAATAGTAGTAGTGATATATTAATGATTGAGCTATGTTCAAATTGACATACATAAATATCATTAAATCTAATCTCTAATTTATTGGTATATTATTTTAGAACGGTAATTATCTTTTTATTCTTTGTGGTAATTAAAAAGTGACAAAATGATACACAATAATTCGAAATCTCCGTTAAAAAATAGTTAGAAAAATGTAAAATTTATCATTTTCATTGAATACATTGTTTAAAATAATCATAATTCGTTAAAATATGAACCAAACCAACCTAAAAAAAATTATTAATTTAAAAAAATAAATAATATATATATATATATATATATATATATATAGCATTTTAAATTAAAATAAAAGACCATTTTTTTATATAGAATTTTCCAATTTCCAAAGTTTTATTTAATTATATCTTCAATTATACTTTTGTTTACGGTGTCAGGGAAAGTAGATTCCCAATGTTTCAAGATAAGTAATTCATAAAAAGGTGAAATAAATAAATAAATAAATAAAAGGACTAAAACCCCAACCAACTCAGCTGCATTTAGCTTATAAATAATATTATCACAATTTCATTATTTACAAAAACAAAAAATATATTTTTATTAACTACTCACATTCTTTTAAATCATAAATTTTCATGGAAAATTTAAATCGTAAATTAATATTCATATTAAATGTAATAGTTTAAGATGACAATATCTACTAGCGGTTAATTAAGCTGATATAAATAGTGTCAGAGCCAATCACGGGACAGTACAAGGTAGATAAACCTTCTTCATAATAGACGTGTTTTAGACTAAATGACGGTATGATTTATATATATATATAATAATTAAAAAAGAATAATAAAAAGTGGGGCTCTCTTCGAATATCCTAACCAATTAAACTACCTTCAAAATTGAATGAAAAGTGGTAAGTAATAATATTAAATAATATACCATATATATTTTTTAATTCGTCAATCCCCATTATTTATTTTATTTTAGTTAAAAGTAAAACACAATAAAAAGCCACAACAAGCTTTTTTCTTTTTCTTTTTCTTTTTTTATAATAAATATAGTTTTAATAGAGCTTTCAATATTATAAAATTCCAGTGGTAATTCGAGTGAAATTACCAAAACAAGCCTCTACCCTCTTTCGCTAAACCGCCAAGATGAGAGACCATCATCCTTTTGTGCTTTATCTAAAAAACCGGGAAAAAAAAAAACCCCCAAAAACTCGCCTTCCTTCCTTTTTCATCCGCCGTCGCCCTCGCCGGACCATCAATCAATCAATCAAGCCCCTGGATTCGCAGCAAAATAAGCCAAAACACCGACAAATGGCGCATTAATGTAAGTAGTGGGCTCCGACTTGCGGAAATCGGCTCGATCGTCCTCATACACATCGTCCTCCCCAGGGCCGCCGACTAGGGCACCAACTAGCACATTAGGGTTCGGATCCGCCGAATTGAAGTACGTGGAGCCTTCCTTGCAAGCGATCGGCTGCGGATGTTCGCGGACCGACGGCAGGGAGGAGCCGCGGTGGTGGATCCGCTGCGGGAAGTACTTACCGTACCCGACCATGTATGAGATGCCCTTGGGATTGTCGCCGAGGATGTAGTCGACTTGGCGCTTGGCTTGGCTACGGAGGGCGGCAGGACCGACTACGACGTTGCCGCAGTTGACGGTGGCGGAGGTGCGGTCGAGATAGTTGGCGTAGGCGAGGAGGAGGAAGGTGATGGAGGTGGCGTGCTGGAGGTTGCTGCCGCCAGGCTTGTAGATGAGGCCGCCGGGAGTGTACTGGATGTGGGAGGAGGAGGATTCTGGAATTAGTGTGCACATGAAATTGTCTGCAGACGCCTTGTACGATTGGAGTGTGAATATGTTTCCTTCTAGAGCTTCCTGAAAACGACGTCGTTCCCAAATAAAACCAAGATTATTAAAAAAAATAATATTAAATAGGTTTAAATAATTATTTTAAATAGGTTTAAAAATATTATTCTATTACTTGACTTTATTGAATTTAGCATATTAATCATATAAATTTAAGGGACCTTAGAGACGAGAACGTTAAGACCAGCGTGCTTATTGTCCCAGCCAAACTCGTTGAAGCTATCTTCAGCGCCAAGCGTCTTGCCATTGTCTTGAATATAACTCAAATACGACTCGTTTTGACTCGCCCTTCTTAACCAAGCAGCTCCCCATAGTAGCTCATCCTGTCGCACATCCATATAATGTACATTACTTCTCTACTTAATTCAAAAAAACGCCATATTATGACCGACAATTGTGTACAATTAGATTACGCAACACCTTAAACCCACCATCAACAAATATTGTCTACTATGACTCATTATGTATCGTCGTCTGCTAGTTAGAGGTTTCCACACTCTTATAAGTATGTTTCGTTCCGCTCTCTAATTGACGTAAGATCTCACAATCCACGTTCTGTCTCACCGATTTAAAATATCTTTGTAAATGAAAAATAACACAAAAAAAAAATGACAAAATAAGAAAGAAGTCAGAGTGTCTGACAGACAAATTGTGCCTTCACGGGTGGATCTTAAAACTCGACACCATCCACTAATTATATCATTGAATCCTTTTATTTTTTAATTCCTTAATTTTTGCTTATTTTTTTTCTTTTTTAAATAATTAAAATTTAAATGAGAACTAGAAATGACAAACCTGATAGCCATCAAAATCGCAATAAAACGGACAAACACCCTCTCTAATATGGTCGTTATCACTATAAGCTCCTCTGTAGTTATCAGCTAACTCGAATGCCTTTATTCCATTTCGCAGCAACGTATCGGCATACCCCGGGTCTGATGATCGAAACGCCATCGATGCTGCTGCCAATGCTGCCGCTGTCTCACCCGCCACATCCGATGCAGTCCCCGGTGCATCCACGGCGTACACGGTTCTCATTGTGTCCATATCCTCTGGCCTCTCCCAACAAAAATGATCCGCACTCGGATCTCCCACCTATAACAAGTTAAATTGCAAGTTTAGTCTCGTATTAATGAGAGCCCGGTTGGTAGGGATCATATGCCCTTAAATTGTAGGGAACATGAGTACGGTTAGGACAGTCCCTTTCTTTCTTTGGCCCTTAAAACTCTTAACTCCTAAATCATTCACGGACTTTCATCTGGGGTCCTTTCACTTTACTTCACTGCCACTCTTTTTTTTTTTTTTTTTTTTTTTTTTTTTCACTTTCAATTTGAGTTTCTATTTGAGTTTTGAACCTTTGAAATTTGGGTTGTGACAGATTGGTATCAGAGCAGCCGGATTTTAAATTATATAAATTTTTTCTTAGGATAAAGAGTCGTATATCTCTATGACTCAGCTCAATGACACGTCTCTCCGCGACCAAGTAAGTAGTCTAACCCTATTTTGTAGTATATGNTTTTTTTTTTTTTTTTTTTTTTTTTGTTCCTTTTTTCTTTTATTAAAATAATAAATTATCACATTAATTATATTTTTTTAAATAGTTATTCCATTTATATTTTTTTAAAATCTTCACCGTCAAATATGCTACATTGAACAAGGGTAAAATCGTACTTTCACATTTAAAATATTGTTTTAAATTTAGTAATTAAATGAAAATATTATAAATTTATTGGTTCAATTAAAAATACAGGATTAAAATTTAAAATTTGTGCTTATTTTGATTACCAAAATTTAAAAAATGTTCAAAAATAAATGTTATTTTTATTTTTATTTGAACCTAATTTTTTTTAATTTTGTGGTATTTTAATTAAATTTAAAATTTAAAGGTTCGACCAAATTTATTTAAAAAGAACAAAAAAAAAAAGAGTTTAAACACGGAGGGGTGGGACCCAGTGGGCCCCTGAACGGAAAACGCCGACCACTCAGAGGTTATGGAGAGTCCACGTGGTCACGTTGGGCTGAGTAAGCTAAGAAGAAAAAATGACCCATTAATCTCAAAAAATTTACAAAACTACCACTAACCGCACTGAAACTGCAAATTTCATTACCTGAACAAAAATCCGATTAGGCTGCGACACCGTTTTGAGGAGATAATCCGTAGACCAACGAATCGCATCAAGCGAGTTTCGAACCTCTACCGGCGGCATCAAGTCGCCGAACTCAATGACACTCCAAGACAGAAGCGTGGTAGTAAACGCCATCGGAAAACCGAACTTGACATTATCGCCGGCGTCGTAGTAGCCGCCGGTGAGGTCAGTTTGATAAGTCCAGCCGTCGCTAAGGCCGGAGTTTGCACGCCACGTCATCCGCTGTTCCTGCGGTAAGAACCCCGATCGCTGCCCTTCAAAGAACAGGATACATTTGGACAAGGCTTCGCCGTAGTCGTGGCCGGAAAATGCGAAGTCCGGCGAGAAGAGAATCGGAAACATTAGAAAAAGAATCGCCCGGCGGGAGAAGATGGGGTTCTTCATTTTCGTTTGTTTTGGTTTGGGAGATTTCAATGGAAGTCGTGTGGGTATTTATAGGGAAAATTTTGGAAGTTGGGGCGGCGTCACGAGGAAGAGAGAGACAGAGTGGTGGTGGCGATGGTGGCGGAAGAGTAAATAAGCGCCGACAGAGGAGGAGGAAAGAGGGACGACGGAAGTCACGTGACGTTAAGTGTGGGAAGGGGTTTAGTTTCTTACCCCATCATTTTTTTTTTAATATTTTTATAATTACTTTAAATATTTTATCAATATGACCCAAAAAAATAAAAATCATTAATTAATATATTGACTTATCGAAAAATTTTTAGAAGTTCAATAATATATTATCTTCAAGATAAAAGGGTATAGAAAATTGTTACTCGTGGCCGATCTTAATTTTTTTTCGTCACACTAATTAGTTGAAAAATAATATGGTCGACTCTGTGGTACAATGCGCAAGAATTTACTGTCTCGTAATTTAGAGAATTGTGTATAAAAATTACGGTATAATATTGAAAATTTAGTGATCTACGAGTAAATACGAGGAGGGTTGAAATTGTAATTTAAGAAAATTGATAATATATAAAATTAATGGTGTGGGTTTGTGGGTCCCTAAGTTGTTGATAAAGAGGCAAAAAAATTTGGAGTGCGAGATAGGGCTTGTGTTTTATTCTCTAAAACATGGTGTTTCGGAATTTGTGACAGTTGCGGGATTATTTTATTATATCATATCTATAGTAATTAATTAATTAATTAATATATTTTTATTTACGTTTAAATTTTTATATAATAATTATATTTTAATTAATTGAGCTATATTCATGACATACTTAAATATTATTATTTTTATTGATTCGAAGTAATAAGGTTTTAAAAAATATTTAAAGCTGATAGGGAATCAATGAAAAAGGGAAAAGAGAGTGGTTGAGGGGCAAGTGGGGATTCCCATATTGCAAATGGAGCAAAATTATATTCTTACCGTCTTCCAAAAGGCATTTATATTATGTTTTTTCCCTTTTTACCCTTTTCAAATTAGCTTTAACTCGGTAATAATCCGTTCATTCGATTGATTTGACTTGATTCAGTTGGATCGTTTGATTTGTGGTTCTAAATGTACTAATTTTAATGTGATTTTAGGGCTCGATTCAGAGATTTTGAAAGCATATAGATATGCTCGAGAAAACCTATCTCAATTGACAAAGGTAATGATAATATTTTAGTCGTTGGTTCAGCCATAGTGTCACTCCTCCTATGATTATACTATGTGGGAATATTAGAGAGTTCAATGTACTTGTTGGTACACCGCTCAGTTCTTGTCTCTAACACCAACTATAGCAGCTCAAACTCACCACTAGTAGATACTGTTTGTTTTAGTCCATTATGTATTGTTGTTAGCCTCACAGTTTTATAAACGTGTATTATAAGGAATGTTTCGTTTCACTTTCCAAGGTCTTACAAATTAATGTATGATTTTCACACGATTGCAGAAAATAGTAAAGAGTATAGCTAGATTATCTAAATTAACGTGAACCCTATGATTGAAATATACTTGACGAACAATATTACCTAAACTCAATTGTTAAAGATAAGCTTAGATGAGCTACATTATATGAACCTAATGATTGAGACGAGCTAGACTTTGACCCGAGATTCTTATGATATAGTTGAGCTCAAACGAGGTGACCAAGTTAATAATATGCAAATCATATAATCACATAATTTAAAATTTTGAATTATATACAATTCCCATGTTTATTAAGAAAAAGACTTATATTTGGTTTATTCAGATTCCATTTAATAATAATGAGGACCCCACTAATATTTTCAAGCCATTAAGAATTATTAGCATCCAATAATAATAATAATAATTCGCTAAATTAATAAATAAATAAATAATTCTTTTAATTTTATAATTTGTTTAAAAATATAATAATATTATTTAAACTTTAAAAAAAATCAATATTAACATTCGACGATTAAAAAAAAAAGTGTTAATATATAGATAAAAATCGTCTTTCGACTTATCTCTAAGTTTTTTAATGTTATTCTTAAAAATTCACGAGTATATTTTAACATCAGATGAGTATTTTTTATTTTTTATTTTGACGGGATAAATGTATCTTTCAAGTTTTTATAAAAAAAATTAAAAGTATTAATAAAACTAAAGAATATTTCTTAAACACTTTTTACTTTTTAAAGCTAAAAAAAGGTATTTTTAAAATTTTTTAATATAATATGAAATTTCCATCTAAAACTAATAATAAATATATTTTTAATTTTTTTAAGTCTAAAAATATTATAGAAACTTTTAAAAATTTATCAATAAAGTTCAAAAATATTTTTTTATTATTAATTTAGCCATAAATTTTCAATACATAAATTTAAAAATAAAAATAAAAATAAAAAATGCTGGTATTTTGGATTAATTTTGTGGAAATAGAGTTTTTTTTTTTTTTTTAATTTTATTTTAAATCTTCTAAAATTATTGATAAAGAAATAAATGGGCACATGATGGCCATTTATTAAAAAAAAAAAATTGAATTATCCTGGGAGTTGTAAGGAAAAAAGGTAGAAGGAATATATTGAGATAAAATAGACATAAATAAATGGTTTTATTATTTAATTATTTAATTATATATTGAGTATGGATAAAGTGGTATGGATTCAATGTATTTGTGGATATATAATTGACCAATTTAATTATATATATAATTTTTGTTTCCCAAAAATAAAATCACACGTCATTTATGAAACTCTGGAATGCTCCAATTTCAGTATTTTTAAATGAATTTAATTTCTTCATACAACGTGTGCTATTATTCAATGTTTTAGAAATGTGTGTTCCTTTATTTAAACTATTATTATTATTATTCCAATTAAATTATCTTTTTTTTTCTTACAAAAATAGTAATGAATTAAAAAATAAATGGATTTAGTCCACCAAAACTTATTTTTATTAAAATTTATTAAATAATAATAATTTTAACAATAATTTTTATCCCAAAAATATATTATGGGATTATATTTTGACTTTATTAAGCAATATCTAACTTTATTTTACTTTTAAAAAAGTCAACCATAAGAAGACGTTTAAGAATATTTTAAAGATTTATTAGAGTGATAATCAAATTTAAATATGTAAAAGTATATATACTAAAATAAAATAAAATAAACTAAAATTTAGGGACTAAAATAGTATTTATATATTTATTTTGTAGAACTAAAATTTGAATTTTGTTGTATATTTAGGGTCCTTTCCATATTATTGGCTTGAGATTTTTTTTTATCCAAATATTTTTAAAATTATTTTAATTTTTTTTATTTATTATTTACATCTTTTTGGAGCAAAAATTAAATTAAGAAGGACCCATAAAATTTAACGAGCTGGGTTATGTTTGCACCACCCGCACCACCAACTGGTTAAACAGGTATATAATTCTAACCCCATCCTAATACTCTTACTTACAAAATCTAAATGTTTAAGCCGTTGGGTTATGCTCCTTATAGCGCGTAAAACAAATGCAAGTCGAATGGAAAGTGATGTTTCCAATGGCGGATAGGTGAGTAACACGTAAGTCCTTAGGAAGGGAACAACAGCTAGAAACAGCTGCTACTACCCCGTACACTAAGGAACAAAAGAAGGAATCCGCCAGAAGAGGAGCTGATTAGCTAGTTGGTGAGACAACAACTTATCAAAGTGATGGATCACTAACTAGTTTGAGAGTATGACCAACCACACTAGGACTGAGACACGATCTAGACTCCTACTGGGGGCAACAGTGGGGAATCTTTCTCAATAGGCAAAAGTCTAATAGAGCAATGCAAGGCCTACCGATCAGAACTTCTTTTTCGGAGAAGAAACATTAAAAATTTCCTTAATTATTTGTTATTGGAATATTCTCACAATAGTAAATGATAAAAATAAATAAAATAATAATAATAATAATAAAGAATTAGTAAAATGAGAATGGGGGAATTTTGAGTAAAGGTGAAGTTTTTGAGATTGACTGGTCGTTTCTTTCTTTGAAGCGCAGAGGATAAGATGATATGATGCCGTTTCAGACTGTTATGGCAGTTGGGCGGTTACAGCATATCTCCATTATCATTATTATTTTTATTTTTATTTTTATTTTTTATTTCTAAATAATATTATTAATGAATAAATAAAACAGAGCAAATGGGAGCTTTGATTAAAGCTGAAATTTTATTACTCTATTCTCAAGTTATCTCTTTCCTTTTTTTTTTTTTTTCTCGTTTATTCTCCTTCTTCCCTAACACACTCCCAAGTTTATTCACTTTTATATAACACACACCTCTTTCCCGACTCCGAAACGTTTTCATTTCGTCTCTATACTTCATTCATTAGTTCTCGTTTTTTGAAAAGGGTAAAGTTTGAAATTTGCTGATTAGATTAGAATGCACAACATGTGGGGAGCAGCGTTCTTTTAGGGTTAGTAATACTCCTCGAATGTCAAACTTGCATTTACGAGGAGTGGGAATTGTATGGATTTTATGATTCTTTTTTAATTTTCTTGGATGAATGTATTGTCGTACTAGTTTTACAAGTTGGGTTAGAAAAATCTTTAGGACCCACCTGCAGTTTGATTTGATTGTGAATAGAAGCAAAGGGTGCACGAGACCCGATCAAATTTGATACTATATACCATAGTCATCTCGATTATATTAATAAAGTTAACATTAACGTATTTTAATGTTGATTTTGTTTTTAGTTTTGTAACCGTTTAGGAGCCAAAAGTGTTCGGGCCAAGATGATAGTAAAGAGACAGAGGAAAGGAAAGGTATATTGATTCATGAATTGTGTTGCGGCTAATCAAGCGCCTAGAAATGCGTGCTTCTGCCCTCCTTTTCTCGCCTCCTCTCTCCCACATGCTATGCTCTCTTACTCTCTACTCTTTACTTTCTACTCCTTATGCCTATCCATAATTGGTTGGGTTAGTATTAAACTTTGACTTCAAATGGGTATAGAGATGTATATTATAAAGAGGTGGGCTTTCCGTTTTGGGGATTCCCGGATGGCCTTACCTTCAAAGTGGATTCCTCTTTGCAAAGTAAATTTTTTTTTTCCATTTTAAAAAATAATTCATTCCCTTCAACCTAAAGAGAATATGGACGAACGACGAATTTAACAATCAACCACACACTAACGATGCCTCACGTTATGGGCCTTCTAATAATATATAATTGGGTAATGTCTAGGCCCAAAATACAAATTGGGCTCTTTTTGGGCAATCTGCGCAGAACTAAAAAACAAAGCCCAACAAAATTGTTAAGAAATCCCAAGAATTTGCATTTAATATAAACATTAATATGGGTCCAATAGGTGTTGATATGTGTATGATGGTATGTTAGTAATTTAGGCAGTAACAAATAGTCATTCCCAACCTCCATTGTTATAGCTTCTGTCTTGTCTTTCTTGGTCTTGGCCTAGCCCCTTTCCGCTTAGAATGATCATTGTAATTTGTGGGAACTGTAAATCACTGAAGCACTCTGAGAACTGCTAAAGAGGTATAAATCAAGTCCCCAGTCAGTCAATGGGGGGAATAACAAAGTTTTGCATCTGTAGAGTGCTTGGTTGATGTTATTGTTTTATTAGAGTCTCAGACATCCAAGGAAGGATAAAGAACAGCAGAAGCTCTCAAGCCTGGCGAAGGCGAAAGCTCTCAGGCGGCCACTGCGAATGTTTTGAGAAACAAGCCTTCAAGATATCATCATCGTTAACACAATTCTCAAATACAGAATGGATCATAGAACAAGCAAAACCAACAATGCAGTGGGATTTTCTTTTATATGCAAAAAGTAAAGATATACCATCCAACAATGATCAGCAAGCCATGGAGGACAGAGCTGACAAAGTGAAAAGGATGGATATTAATTTGTGGGAACTGTAAATCACTGAAGCACTCTGAGAACTGCTAAAGAGGTATATATCAAGTCCCCAGTCAGCCAATGGGGGAATTTAGAAAACCATGTTTATGTAATCAAACAAAGTTTAATCTGTAGAGTGCATGGATGATATTATTGTTTTATTAGAGTCTCAGACATCCAAGGAAGGATAAGAACAGCAGAAGCTCTCAAGCCTGGCGAAGGCGAAAGCTCTCAGGCGGCCACTGCGAATGTTTTGAGAAACAAGCCTTGTATTTATCATCATAGACCCATAAACAAATTATCAATCGGCCGATTTAAAACACAAATCAAACAAATCCATTGAAATAATCTAACAAACATAAATCCACATTAAACACAGATAACGGATTAAAATTACGATTGGTTTCAAATCATGAATTTGAAAATCATGTTGAAAAACGAAGTAAAAATGTGGAAAAATCTGAATGCATAAGCATCATGAAGGACGCAAACGCCAGAATCTCATCTCCCAAAGATTATTATTGGCAACGTACAGCACTGAAAACGCTACAGAAAAATTAGAAGCGCATCAGAGACTCTAATTTATTGCCTTGAGACATAAGATAATCAGAACTCAAAACAAACCCCTCACAAATCGATTGGAAAAACATGTTGAAAGTCTCAGAACGTAAAAATCGATTGGATAATCCATCGAATTACTTTCTTAGATCGTACGGACAAATTTTCTACATCATAAAGTGCACTAATCTAACAGTCGTATAAATTACACAACACAGAAAAAAAGGATTAACAAAAATGAAATATCAAAAGATTTGAAGTGATTGATTAAAGAAGTATTGAAGTGATGCATATGGTTCAAACTACGATTTGGTTTCTAATCACGAAATTGAAAGAACTAGTAATGAATAATCCGGGCATTTAAATGAGTTTCAAGTTAGGGGAAAATCAAAATAGAAAATCATGATGTAAAAGGAAATTAAAATGTGGGAAAATCTGAATGCACAAGCATCATGAAGGACGCAAACGCCAGAATCTCATCTCCCAAAGACTACTATCGGCAACGTACAGCGCTGAAAACGCTACAGAAAAATTAGCGCATCAGAGACTCTAATTTATTGCCTTCAGAACAAGATAATCAAAAGAGAATGAAATCAAAACAAAGTCTCAAAAATCGATTGAGAAGACATGTTGAAGGCCTCAGAACATAATGTTTGATTGGATGCTCCATCGAATTACTTCTCAGATGGTACGGACAAATTTTCTACATCATTGGCCATAAGATATAAACAAAATCAAAAAATTTGAAGAACAAGATTTAACCTAGAACACAATTGAAGGATCTGATAGCCCGCGACCGTTTGAAGAATCATGGGATCCCTTGAGAGGACTGCTGAGGTGAGAAGCTTGATGGAGATCGTAGTATCGGGAGGAGTTTAAATAGAAGATATGTGGAAACCCTAGAAGTATATGGAGTTTCTGTAAAATTACTAATTTACCCTTATTCTCCTCGTTAATTTCATATTTTTCGGGTCAAATTGAGATATTTTTTAGACTAAATCAGATTATTCGGTTAAATCAGATATTTCTATCCAATCATAAATTTTTTAGGTTAGGTTCATCAATTGCTCGGATTATTATGTTTTTTTAATTTCCTTAACATGGACCAATTGAAAAGTATCTCGATCATGTTTTTTTTATTGGGTTGATTAATTGTTCCAGTCATTAGGTATCTAAGTCATGATTTTGTGATCTAAAAGTATCTAAATCATGATTTTGTTGGGTTGGGTTGATCGATTGTTCGGGTCAGTAGGTTTTCTCTTAACTCAGACAATTGAATCCCGTCTATCTCAAGCCGACTCGGCTTGATCAAACCCTAGACATTCATGTTCTAACAAGTATCTCGATCATTGTTTTTTGGGTTGATCAATTGTTCAGGTCACTATCTTTTGAACTCCCTGGACAATTGAATCATGTCTAAAAAGAGTATCTCAAGTCGACTCGACCTCATCCAACTCTCGACACCCTTGATCTAAAAGGTATCTCAATCATGATTTTTTTTGGATTGGGTTGAACAATTGTTCTGGTTACTAGGTTAAAATGTATATCAAGGCGACTCGACCTAATCCAACCCTTAACACCCCCAATCAATATTGGTCTAAAAAATTTGTGTTAGTGACTAATTAGACACCAAGCTTAACCTATTAATAACTTTTAAAGGCTTGGACAGATCCACGCTATTCCTCAAGTTTATAGTCTAGTATTTGCTATAGAGAGGGTTCGCGGGTGAATCCTTCCCTTCCCACCTGTAATTGTATCGTGTTCGGGTTCATGTTCGTAGCCAGAGAGAGTTGTCAAGAACTTGGAGATGGATGAATCAGACGGAGGTCAAAATCCAGCGCCTAACCTTACCTCTAATGGCGCCAAAGATTCGAAGGGCAAGTCCTGTAAGGGCTGTCTCTATTACTCTTCACTTCAGAAATCCAAATCCAAAACGCCCACCTGCATTGGATTGTCCAAAACTCTCGAGCAAGGTACCTCTCTCGCATTCTTTTGTTCAGATTCCATTTGATTAGCGATTACCATGAAATGCACGATATCGGTAATTAGTTCAGATGCTTTTAGATTCGTTAATTTGTTGTATTCAATTTCATTTTTGATCTTCTGGGTGTTTATCTTTTTTTGATTGCCATTTTGGGTTCTGCAATGGCCGTCTCTTGAAATTCAATGGTCACCGACTCACCGGTGTTTGGTCTTTTCCGTATGATTATGGCGGTTGTGCATAGTGTTTGAAGGCTGTCTTGACTTTCTTTGATCTGATATTCCCGTAGAAAAAGCGAGTGTATAGATTTTATCGAACAAGTGAAGGGCATTTCTTTGTTGTTCCTTCCTGGCCATGGAGACCAAAGGAACATCTTAAATGGAAGTCAATTGATTTCATGAATGGATGACCCTTCATAATTGTAGTAAGGAGATTGTTGGTGTCCATGGGGAGCTTAAACACCATGTCCCACAAGGTCTTGGGCGTGGTGGCTCAATGATAAAAGGCCTTTTGGGTTAAGCCGCCATAACCACATATCTTGATGTAGACGCGTGAAGGAAAAGACAAACAGACAGTAGAGATAATTTTGGGAACATTATTCTTAGGAGTAGGGACCTTACGGGATCGAAATGAAAACTGGACTACCCTTGCAGAGGAATGGCTAAGCATGGTTAGTACTATAAGTATAAGAAAAGACAAGACTATTAGCTGAATGAAGAATATAGAATGAGCTTCATTAGTTTCATTTAGAAGTTACAAGTATGAGAGAAAGTAGGAGTCCTCACAAAAGACGATTTCTCGGTAAGTGTTTGGGGATCAGTAGAATGAGCTACATTAATTTCACTTAGAAGTTAGAAGCATGAGAGAAATTAGGAGTACTCGCAAAAGACGATTTCTTGAAAGTGTTTCCGGTGTCTATAGCATATCTGGGTAAGGATAATTTTGTGTTTACAGTTGATGGTAGGGATGGAATATTGGTGTCCGAACTATGGTGTAGGACTGTGCTGGTTAAAAAGAAACCAGAGGTTGTTTGAAGATAAATCCTCTACTTTTGAGTCCTTTTGTAGCTGTCTGCCTCTTGTGGTGTCACAAAAATAGCAAATTCTCTTGTAATTCTCTTTTATTAGTAGTATTATTATTATTATCTTACAAACTAGAGCAAGAAAGAGCGGAATCTCTGTAGATCATGGAAAATTTCTTTTGTACTTATCGAGTGTAGTTGATCACTAACAATTAGAAAATCTTATGTGAAATTAGCTTCCCTGGGAGGGAGATGCCACTTCCCCTACATTTAGGTTGTGAGATCCCACATCAGTTGGAGAGAAGAATGAAGCATTCCTTATAAGGGCGTGGAAATCTCTCCTTAACAGTTGCGTTTTAAAATCTTGAGGGGAAGTTCGAAAGGGAAAACCCAAAGAGGATCATATCTACTAGCGGTGGGCTTAGGCTGTTACAAAGGTATCAAAGCCAGACACGGAGCGGTGTGCCAATGGGAACGCTGACCCCCGAGGGCGGTGGATTGTGAGATCCCACATTGGTTGGAGAGGGGAACGAAACATTTCTTATAAGGGTGTGAAAACCTCTCCCTAACATACGCGTTTTAAAACCTTAAGGGGAAGTCCAAAAGAGAAAGCTCACAGAGGACAATATTTGCTAGCAGTGGGCTTGGGCTATTACAAATGGTATCAGAGCTAGGCACTGGGCGGTGTGCCAGCGGGGACCCTTGGACCCCAAGGGCGGTGGATTGTGAGAACCCACGTCTATTGGAGAGGGGAACGAAGCATTCCTTACAAGGGTGTGGAAACCTTTCCCTAATAGATGCATTTTAAAAAATGGTTTTAAGACTTCTTACCATTGAAACTTCACTTTGTTCACATTGTAGTGCAATTACTTGTGTCCCTTGCCTCATTCACCTTGATCACTTTTTAAAATATTCGTGGATTGAAGTTTGGTTTCCTTCAATATTTAGTAGTTCTCAACTACAAATAACATTAACATTTCATGATATCTATAGTAACATTGATTTTTATAAGCAGTACCCAACTACATAGTGGGAGAAACTGAGTTGGAAGCTTCAAAAGAGGGACGCAGTCTTGCAGACTTCAAATATGCTTGTGTTGGTTACTCTGTCCACTTAGAAAAGAAAGATTCACCAAATGATGTGCAGAACAAACAGGCTGAGCTGCCCTTCTGCGTTGGTTTAGAGGTTTGTAATATCTCAACTTTTCTATGAGATGCAAAAAATATTAAAATAGCATCATTTCCTTTCATGCTAAATTAACAAAAAAAAAAAAAAAGTTTTAAAATACCCTTATTGTTAGTATATTGAAACGGTTAGTACTTTGTTTCCGAATACTACTTTAGAAGTTTAACTTTCAAAAGTAGCAGTTATTATCCTCAGTAGTATATGGTCAAAACCGTTTATCTACATCCCATAGACTACCTCCCTCTTTAATTTCCTCTCTCCTATGATTCAAAGGTATTTGTGAAACACTTCAGTTCAGATAGTTTAAGTGTATAAATGCTCTAATGTTAGTAGGTAAACATTAAAATGCTGTTTTAAGCTGAGTTCTTAATCTTATGAATGTGATCTTGTCAATAACATATGCTTGTTAGGTATTGTTGGACAAAAGGCCAGCGGAACATTCCCAAGCTCATGTTCATGATAAAACTGAAGGTACTACAAGTTACCATATCATAACTTTTCGAGTACTAATATCTCTCAGTTTTTAGATAGATATCAGGTGAGGGCGTTCGAGATGTGGCTAGGTTTAATGCCTACTTGCGAGTGTTAGTTACTAGACGTGACCTTTCTGTAATTCTGAGTTCGCTCTTATTCATTTGAATCGAAGTCCTTATCGTTGTTAGAGTCAGACTCCTTTCATTGGGGCTTGTTTTTTTCGTATGTGCCTGTATATTCTTTCGATTCCCTTTGATCGAATTTAGCGTGAATCCTCGTCTAGATCTTCCTATAGGTTTTAGAGATATCGGGTGAAGGGGTTTTTGAGAGGTGGCTTACGCCTACTTGCGGGTGTTAGTCACTAGACGTGTGAGATCTCACATTGGTTGAAGAGGAGAACGAGACATTCTTTATAAAGGTGTGGAAACCTCTCCTAGCAGACTGTGTTTTAAAAACCTTAAGGGAAAATCCGAAAGGGAAATCCCCAAAAGGACAATATCTATTAGCGGTGGACTTGGGTTGTTACAAGATGTGACCTTTTTGTAATTATGAGTTTGCTCCTAGTCGTTTGAATTGAAATCCTCATCATGGTTAGAGTAGACTCCTTTCATTGGGGCTTGTTTTTTCGTATGTTTTTGTATATTCTTTCAATTCCCTTTGCTGGAAGTTAGTGTGAATCCTCGTCTAGATCTTCGTATATTCTTTCATTATATAAAATCCGATTCCGAGATCGTCGAACCCTTCATCCCATGTCATAGAGATACTAATCTTCAAGTTTGGTCTTGATATTCAACAGATAGCCCTGCCTTTCCACAGCCACGCAACTATAAACCGTCCTATGCAGCTGGAGACGAGTACCTAAACAGGCAAGAACTTCTTGACACACTTTTATCTTTTCACTGCTAAGCATGAATGTCACATAATCTTAATACCCAAAGAGTGCAACGCTCAGGTTTACACGAAATGCAGTCCTTGTCGCATCAGGCGTAGCGAGGAACATGAACAAAGTTTGCATCTACATAAAAGAAAGCTTCGACGATATTTTACACCCTTACCGAAGACGACCAAAATGATGTACGTCCATGAACTGCTAGAATAAAGATCAGTCATCACAGTAAATAGGTATGTTGCAGAACGCCGACAACGCCCGATCATACGTAATATTGATCAAATTCACGTCCTTATAACTGTGTAAAGATGACGTCAAGGGAGCACGTCGTCTTTACGTGGCTGTAATAAATAATGTAACGAATTTAAATTCTTATGAGTGTTCAAGCCATTGATTGAAACCTCGAGATAGAAAATTTTGAATTACATAACTTTTTAGAAATTGAATGAAAGATATCTAATATGTGTGGTTGTGATGGAGCATATGAAATGCCAATATACTTTAAATTTTCAAATTTGCTTTTTAAAATTTTGAATTTTGAAAAAAGAATTATATTTTTAATTAAAAAAAAGAATATTTATGAAGAAAGTGAGCATTAATGTTTGGTGAATGAAATAGCACCACTTATGGCCCCTCCCCAAAAGTAGAGATAATATCAACCACTCACCACCACTCACCTTTATTGCTATCTACAATCCCTTTAATAATGTCTCAACAACAAATTAAAAGCTTCAATAATGTTCGAAAATGCTCGAGGAAAAAAATCGAACCAAAATTTTAGAACAGTATGGTATCTAAATCGTATATATGGACACGGTTTTGTAAAATTGTGAAGATTTAAGGTAAATTGTGTACAAGTTTCCCATGTATGACTCGTATAGCGTGTACTTGAGTCTATGTTACTTGTGTGCAGGTTTAGAACTTGTGTACCACGTCCCGAGTTTTACGGTCCCTAACAAAACCCTATAGCTTTCTTTTCTTCCTCCACTTTGTGAGCCAAAAATATGTGCAAGCATATGAAATGCAACCTAGTGGAGGGTTTCTTTTCACCGACACTTCTAATATATTTGTCCACGTTATGTTTCTTCCTTTGTTGGGTAAGTTTGAGGAAGCTCGAAAATATTCTTCGGGTGGTGTTTGCCTTCCAGGGTTATACTGGAAACTATGTCGAGCTAGTCATGTTGAAACTTTAGAGATATTAAGCCCACTAATATCCATTCACATGACTCGTTACCATCATATTCGCAGTGGAACTCATTCAAGACGACAACCACCATATGATACACGAGTTTCATCTTATTTTATTTTATTATAAGAATTAGATATTTATTCGATCCAATTTTATTATTTCTCGAGAAAAAAAATTACGTCCGAGAGAATAAGAGTATTTTATATTAGTAAACATAGCTTAAGTAATACAAAAATCCCCTTCTTTTCCTACCTAAGCATATCTAATCTACTCTAAATTAACAATTATCTAATTAATAAAATTAATTTCACAATTCCTTGGACTAATTTCTCCTCTAACCCTACAAATACAAAATGGAGTCCTTTTTAGCTAAAATCTGCCCTTTTGGTCTTTTTCATCTTTCCGGTCCAACAAGCTCGGTTCGCTTTGTTTAGTAACTCGGGACCATTGGGGCCAAATCGGACGCCGGTTCAGGGACCTCTTTCGTCTTCCTCATTTCAAGCACTTTCCGATGACTGTTCGAGTGAATACCGCTGCAAAAAGTGGGACTCAGCGCCGGTCTATACTCCGGGAAGAGGCGACCGGATTTATACCGGACCCCACAAGCGTTACAGAGCGTTTTGGCCCCGTTTGGACCGGTCCGCCACTGTGGGGTCCTCTGAACAAGACAATGGCTGCACCGCCGCGGAATCTGACCGGTCGGGCCGACGGGTTGAAAAACCGCCGCCGCCGACGACGACTTTTTCCTCTGCTTCATCGTTGGCTCGCCGGAGACGTTCAAAGAGTCCACGTTCTCGCCGGCGTCGGAGAAGATGAACCAAGGTGCGGCGGAGGAAACACCGGAGGACGAAGACAAGGACGACGACGACGACGATTGGTTGAGAGAAGAAGTGTTGGATTTTGCTTGACGAAATTGTCTCGGCCTTTTCGTCCTCGGTTTGACCGGAAAAGACGTCGGCAAACACGAAATTACAGCTCCGGTGAGTTTCTTTTCTGGTTTGGAGCGGTTCAAAGACACAGCGGCGCAGGAATATTCCGAGCCAGAATCATCGACGAATTGAGAAACCCATTCAAGGTCCGCTAAAGCATCGCCCTGAGAAGTGGGATTTCGATTTTGATTTTGATTCTGAAATCTTCAAACAATTAGAACCAAAACACAAAAAGAAAAAAAACCCAGAAATTAATTTACCGGAATAGCAAGCTCAACGGCAACAACCGCCTTCGAGCCCTCTTCTCCGGCGGTCGGAAACCCGCCGGACTGGTTCGAATACGGCGAAACAGAGAGCCGATTTTTCTCAAACTCTTCGTAATCGTCGTCTTCTTCAACTCTCAAAGCAGACCCATGTTCGAAATCTCCATGAGAGAAGTTCAAAAACTCGTCGACCTCAAAATCCTCGCCGGCGACGAGATCAGCTCCGTTCGAACACTCATCATCCTCCACCATATCGTCTGGTTGAGCAAATTTCATGGCTAATTCCCAGTGGAAACTCGATTTCAAAGCCTTAGCCTCCAAACACTCCATTTTTTCTACAACCAAACCACCGAAACAAATGCCTTAGAAATATAAATCATTAAAATAAAAAAAAATAAAAAAGTCTTATTTTTTTTCTGTTCTTGTTCTTTGTAATAATTAGTACCTGTTTGAGAGGGGGGAAAAATAATTGCAGGGAGAAATGGAAAGATGGGTCAGATGGGCAGTTGCAGATTCCAAAGTTTGAAAGGATAAATTGGCCTTTTTTGAAATATGTCAAATAATTTATTTTGAATTTGCTTTGATTTTTTTTTTGGTAAGGAGACTTCATTTTTACCTATCATCTAGTAGGCCCGACTTCACCCGACTTCACCCGACTCGACTCGACATCGTCAAACCAAGGCTCGAGTCTAAGCTTAAGTTCAACGAGCCTTAAATATTGTTTAAACTTGAACCATTCAATATTCAATTATTCACTCTTAATTTAATTTTTTTTCTTTTTAATTCAACCGATTAAAATATATATAAATAAAATTTAAATATATGAGACCCACAAATGAGAGAGATGAGATGAGATGGAGGGTCAAGATTGGATGTTGAGATGAAGCCTTGGTTAAATAAATTTCCTATTTTTTGTGCGTTGAAATTTCTATTATTTTTACGAAAATGGAATTTTCGGCTTTTTTGGATTTGGGCGCGTTAATTACGATTCTAAATTGCCTCCTTTTTTTTTTTTTTTCTTTTAAAACTTTTATACGCATGCTTTTCTGGCGGGCTTTGTGCGCCTCTTATTATCCCTACCTCACAGGCGCGTGTAATAATCCACCACCGTCCGATGGATAATTCCTTGAATCGAACGGTAAATTGCGAGGCTCGTGAAATGCACGGGGTGATTGATTCTGTTATTAGAGATAGATTATGGAAACTCGCGTTGGCAGGCACCGTGAGCGCGTGGCATAATTCACCTTTTCCTTTTCTTTTTTCATAAATTAATACAAATTTTATTATTATTCAAAGCAGCTCACAAATTAAAAATATTTTTATTAATTTAATCTATTTTAAAATTTTTAAATCAATAAATACAAGTTTATTTAAATAAAAATAAATATTTTTTCCATGAGATAATTTAATTGTTGCACCCAAGAGACCTCTTATTGGCAATTTGCACTAAAGAGGGAAGTGTCTCAACCATGTTTGTCTAAGTCGTATTACTTATGGATGTCGGATGTCTCGGCCATTGATATGAACCAAAAGACATCAATCATACAATATACTTTAATGAAGATGTGAAGAAAAGGTTTGTCAAAATTATCAAAAGATGTTTCAATTCATGCCACATTGAAGAAGAATGAAGTTTGATTGTTATAAATTTTGGGTGGGTTACAATTTAGAGTTATTGTATTTCATTTATATATTTTAAGACTTTATTTACTATAGGTTACAATTACATAATGGTTAATTATGACCATTAAGTATGAATGTTACAACTCTTGGAATGACTTTAGTAGTTTCATTTTGAGGCTATATAAAACCATGTATGTTGTATGTGTAAGAGACTTGAAAAAAATAGTAAAAAGAAGCATTTGTGCTCTTCTTTAGCCAATGGCTAAGTTTCTTTGCAATTCTATGTAGTTTAGGTTGCATGTAGAATCATTCAAGCTCGACATAATCAATCTTGCTTGTGGAGTGATTCGAATCTCATGGAAGTGTTCTTGCCTTGAGATATTTGATCAACAAGAATCATTCAAGCTAGACATGATCGATCTTGCTTGTGGAGTGATTCGAATCTCAAACAATGTTCTTGCCTTGAGATATTCGATCAACAAGGTAATCCGAATCTTACTCCCCTTGTAGTGGTTCCTTATCTTATCAGTCATGCTTGTTTAAAACGTGTTGTTCGTAGTCGCACGTCCGTTCGAAATCCCTTTAACATGCTTTCATGTTAGAGAGGTATTTATTATTTCATGTTGTGTCAATACAAGAGTGTATGATCATTTACCAAAATCATGTCTACAATCATCACGATTAAAATACTTCAAAATGTCAATTCTTTATACTTTGGTTATATGCTATCAAAACCGTTGTTGTTGCTTACTCGTTTTTAGCTTATAACAAAGCTTTCTCTAAAAATTGTTTTCAATGTATTTTCTCGCTCACGTTTCCTAAAGCATTTCTCTCGTACATCGATATTATCTGCAAAATGTGAATTTCATGTAACTAACTTATTCATTAGGTTAAAATAAGTGTCGCACAATCATTATTTTGTTACCACAAGAGTGAGATTATGACAAAGAATTAGTCAAATCGTCCTTTCCAATGGTAAGTTAACTAAAGCAATTGGTTTTTTCGATACACATAGAACATCTATTAGTCAATTTAATTATATTTCACGTCCATTAATTAATTAAAATAAATTTAATAAGCATGTTATTCCAAATATCCATATATTAGATACTGTTTTTTTAGTTAAATGGGACCGCACGGGATTTAACTATATAATAACTGTCTTTCCATTAAATTATACGAGTTGACTAAACTTAGGGTAAAAAAAATATTACATAAATTCCACATTTTAATTATCCGATAAAAATTAATTTTAAGATCACCTTCGTAAAAATAGCATCTTATTTATATATTTTTTGATATATTAAAAAATTTAATCACGATTAAATAATTTTCTTTTTTCCTCTCGATTTGGATTAGGTTAAATGTTTGAAAAATCGAAAACCTGGGTCAGCTTACATGTTTACATTATTTTTATAACCCGAAAAATAAGTTATAATCTAATCGAACCCTAATATTTGACTACTATAACTAATGTTAGCGATGAACGTATGTATTATAGATAAATAAATTAAAAAAAAATTAATCATTAAAAAAATAAGAAAAACCTGACTTGAAAATAGAAAATTGAGTTGTAAATACTGACTCGTTTTGGTCACCTACAATATCCATCTATATTTTTAGATTGATCCGAAAGATTTCTCACCTCGATTCAAATCAGGTAAATCTCGGGCGGCCTGATTTTTTTAATTATTTATTTAATTGAAATAGAGAATTCCAAAAAAATAATAATAATAATAATAAATTAAGCCTAGTGGGTTTTTACTATTTTGGATTTTTTTTTTTTTTTTTTTTTTTTTTGGCAAAATCGATGTTCGGCCATCTTTGACGAAAGCAAGCCTTTTCATCGTCCACTTGCCCCATCTTATCTTTTTATTTAATTTATTTATTTCATTATTATTATTATTATTATTATTATTATTATGGTTAATATTTTCATCATTTTATAATATTCAAATTTTAAAATTCCAATTTTAGCAAATTTAGCTCATAAATGTTCTTAGAATATTCAATGGTAGATTGTGACGTTGACACTAATAAAAATCTACATTGTTTTAGTATCCCATCAAATAAAGAAACTTTATGGTAATTATTTTCTTCCGATGACTTGGGTTGACTTTGTTAGACGAACACGACTCTCCACAATGTTATAGTATTGACCAACCCAAAAGACTTTATAAACCCAAAAGTGTATTCTTAGATTATAAACCCATGACTATTCCGACACTTTCATCTAACAGACTTTAGGCTAATTGATTAAATAATATGAGACACTTTCATCTAACATTATATGGACTAAATTTCTAAGTGTTTATAGCTATATTCTTGAATAGCTATTAGTTTAGTTAGGGTGTTTATGGGTTGGATCTGTTAGACGAACACGACTCTCCACAATGATATGATATTGTACACTTTGAGCATAAGCTCTCATGGCTTTGCTTTGAGCTTTCCCAAAAGGTCTAAAACCAATGGAGTTAGTATTCCTCATTTATAAACACATGATCATTTTCTAAATTAGTCGATGTGGGACTTTCATCATCCAACAGGATCGAGTCGAGTTAAAACATTTTTTAGACCAAACTTAACTGTTTGACGTGTAACATTTTCAACCCAGACAACACTTATTAAATAATAATGAGTCAATCCTAATCCAATCCTAAATTTTGGGTTGAGGTTGGTTAAGTTGTTTCGAGTCATTTATTCAAAAAAAAAAAATTTATTAAAGTAAAATAGTAATTGGTAAATAATCTCTATTTACTAGTTAAAATTTGTAACTCAATTTTAATATATATTTTTTAAATTGTTAAAAAAAATAATTTTAAGAAGGGAGTGAAAATAATATATATATATATATATATATATAATTTAAAAAATACTCAATTTATTTTATTTTTTTATAATTAGCTGCACTTATTATTACTCTATTTGATGAATGGGAGGTAGAATACAAAAGCAAAATGGTTTTAAAAAATAATTAAAATAAAATTTAGGGATTGAAATTAGCAATAAATGGTGGCAATAATTTTATGCTCGTAAAAGGGATCAAACAGAAGAGGTCAATCTTTATATGATTATTTATGGAAAAATGATATTTTAAAAGGAAAAATAATATAAACAATTTGGAATTAAAAATACCCACTCATCAACCAATTTTACCAACTCTATTTGTTTGGTAATTGATTAAATCTTCTCTTAATTTATTTCTATTTTATATATATTTTTTTATAATTTATTTCTTAATTTATATGACGTTTTATTTTATTTGTAGGGTAAACATAACTCGGGGTTGGATTGTAACTCTAATTCAGGTTGGTCTTTCTCAAGGCGCATTCGCCCCACTGATTGTGAAAACCGGTACGATGGTCGCGCGATCCGTTGAGTTATCATGAATCATCAAAGCAACGGACAGAGCCCACATCAATCTTTTATCTAATAAATGCATCTCTTCCAGAAGTCGGAGTTTGTTGCATGTATTAATTAGTTCATACTTACACATGCTTTGGCTTAGAGTTAATAAAATTAACTTTATCAAAATTAACCTCAAATTTTAATTCAAATAAATTACATCGGAGATTAATATCGATTCGATTTGTTCCACCGAGTCGAAACCACTTCACAATATCATACATCGAGACAGCTATAATTATTTATTTTTAAAAATTAAACTTATTCTAAAAAAATTAGTGAAGGAAATCCTTAACTATTATTTAAAATTACTCAAAAAGAATGGAACTAAAAAAAAAAAAAAAAAAAAAAAAATTAGAACTCCTAATTTTTTATGAACAGAAGCCCTAGCTAGATTTGTTAACAGGCTCAGTTGTAAGCCCAAATCCCAGAGGGAAAAGCGGATTGTAATTCTCGTCCCCATAGTTCATCGGAAGTTGATCCACGGTCTTGAACCACGTCCTCGCCAGCTTTCCGGTGAACCCATGATCTCCGAACAGTACGTCGGCGACGCCCTCGCACTCTGTTCCCGGCAGCCATGCTGCCACCAGCGCGTCCAACTGCGACATGTACGGATGAATCGTCAGGGGTCGGCCGGAGACGAGGACAACGACGCACTTGACGACGTTGCACACGTGCTGGATCGTGTCCAAGCCTCCTTCAGGGATAGTCAGGTTCAGGTTGTCGCCATTGGTCTCGGCGTACGGCGGTTCTCCTACCACGACAATGGCGTACGTGAAGTTGTTCGCCTTCACGTAATCGGCCGTCGGACTTACGTCGTGTACAACCTCCGTGTTTGGATCGACGCTTTTCTTCACCGCCTCGAGGATGGTGGTTCCGGTTGTGAGATTGTCGCCGCTGATTCCTTTCCATTTGATCGTCCAACCGCCGCACTGGTAACCTAGATTGTCGGCGTGAGTTCCAGCTACTAAGATCTTCGGTGCCTTCTTCGACAGAGGAAGAACTGGATCATCTGCATTTTCGCCGTTCTTCAATAGAACAAGTGATTTCCTCACTGCTTCTCTTGCCAAATCTCTGTGTTCCTGTTCAATTGAATTGCTAGATTTGTCAAAATGATATTCAAACTAAGTTTCTTTGTGTTTTTAGGTCAATTAACCTGGCTTCCAAGCTCATTTACAAATCTGTCATCGGCCAATGGATTCTCAAACAGCCCCATTACGAACTTGACTCTCAAAATCCTCCTTACAGCGTCGTTGATTCGGTACATCGGAACAGCCTTGCTGTTGACAAGGTAGGTAAGGCCATCGATGAACTCCTTGTAATTTGTAGGAACCATAAACTGAAACACGACAGTAAAACTAGTTTTGTAAGATCTAAGATGCCATGTTCATTGAGATTGCCTATGTTGTTGATAACCTTACCATGTCTATTCCTGCTTGAACGCCTGATAGGATCGAGAATGTGTAATTTGAATGAGCTGGGTCTGTGATCCTATCATTCATGAAGATTTAGTGTAATACATACCCTGAATTTGAGTGTTCTTAAGGAACTCAGTGATGAGTTCATGATTTGAATGCATCTTCTTACCGTTCCAACTGGAGTAGGAAACCATTATTGTAGAGACACCCTTGATTATGGAGTGATAGTACCCTGGCATGTGAATGCTCAACAGTCCATGCCTGCTGAACACAGTGTTGTTCTCATTGATACCCCTTGTTGTGCCGCCATCGCCAACAAAATGCTTTGCACAAGCTGCAACCTTGTCTCTGTTATGAGGCCAAGAAGTTTTTCAATTAGGTTCCTTGAAATGGATAAACCTCCTAATCTCTAGTGGTTGAAAAGTTACCTTCCACCAACATAAGGAACTCCTTTTGAAAACCCAGATGGGATTTGTCCTTGCAGCCCAATTATGATATCTGTCATTTCTTTGACAATGTCGGGATCTTCGCTGTAGCTTTCGTAACACCTTCCCCATCTAGGATCTCTACAGACCTGAGATGAAAATGTTCATAGTTCTGCTTGAATCAAACAGGGTTTAATGTGGGAATTGTTAGACAAAGACTCTCCACTATGGTATGATATTGTCCACTTTGAGCATAAGCTCTCATGGCTTTGCTTTAGGGTTCCCCAAAAGGCCTCGAACCAATGGAGAGTATATTCTTAGATTATAAACCCATGACCATTCCCTAACTTAACCAATGTGGGACACTTTCATCTAACACCTCCCCTCGAACAAAGTACGCCCTCCCCTTAAGGCTCGACTCCTTTGGAGTCTTAGTCATTTTTGACTGCCTTCGTACCTTCGAGGAGGCTTGACTCCTTTTGGAGTCCTTTGTTCGACATTCGAGGATTTACCAATCTATTGGCACGGCTAAGTTTAGGGCATGGCTCTGATACCATGTTAGACGAACACGACTCTCCACAATGGTATGATATTGTCCACTTTGAGCATAAGCTCTCATGGCTTTGCTTTAGGGTTCCCCAAAAGGCCTCGAACCAATGGAGAGTATATTCTTAGATTATAAACCCATGACCATTCCCTAACTTAACCAATGTGGGACACTTTCATCTAACACCTCCCCTCGAACAAAGTACGCCCTCCCCTTAAGGCTCGACTCCTTTGGAGTCTTAGTCATTTTTGACTGCCTTCGTACCTTCGAGGAGGCTTAACTCCTTTTTTTCTTTTTGGAGTCCTTTGTTCGACATTCGAGGATTTACCAATCTATTGGCACGGCTAAGTTTAGGGCATGGCTCTGATACCATGTTAGATGAACACCACTCTCCACAATGGTATGATATTGTCCACTTTGAGCATAAGCTCTCATGGCTTTGCTTTAGGGTTCCCCAAAAGGCCTCGAACCAATGGAGAGTATATTCTTAGATTATAAACCCATGACCATTCCCTAACTTAACCAATGTGGGACACTTTCATCTAACACCTCCCCTCGAACAAAGTACGCCCTCCCCTTAAGGCTCGACTCCTTTGGAGTCTTAGTCATTTTTGACTGCCTTCGTACCTTCGAGGAGGCTTAACTCCTTTTTTTCTTTTTGGAGTCCTTTGTTCGACATTCGAGGATTTACCAATCTATTGGCACGGCTAAGTTTAGGGCATGGCTCTGATACCATGTTAGATGAACACCACTCTCCACAATGGTATGATATTGTCCACTTTGAGCATAAGCTCTCATGGCTTTGCTTTAGGGTTCCCCAAAAGGCCTCGAACCAATGGAGAGTATATTCTTAGATTATAAACCCATGACCATTCCCTAACTTAACCAATGTAGGACACTTTCATCTAACAGGAATGTGGTAAAAGGGGGGAATGATTTCAAGAAGACATACTGCTATGCATGGAGCAAAGACATAATCGATCCCGGTTGCTCGAACTTCTCTAGCAGTAGCAGCACCAATTCTCCTTAGAAGTTCAGGTTCCCTGTCATATAAGAAAACTATTTAGCCACCAGTAATTCTGTGCCGGTGCACGACAGGTTCGAATCCTCCATCCAAATATTATCACCTGGTTGCGCCGAGACCAACATTGTGGGGGAAAGACTGTGGCATTGTAGACAATGCCATGACCATGGACGGCATCAATTCCATACATTATTGGAATGCCAAGCCTACTTGATAGTGAGCCCTGTTGGAATGAATTCACCATGTCAATCCACACCTGTGCAGTAGCCTGTAGAGATGGGGCACTATCTCCGCCGCTAAGCACGCTGCCAATGGAGTAATCTCTAACGATCTCCGGTGTGACGCCAGAGCGATCCAACTGGGTCATCTGCCCAATCTTCTCTGCTAAAGTCATTCTATCCATTAGGTCCTTGATTCAGACGTTTAGTGGCTGTGCCGGGTCCTTGTACTTGAGATGGTCTTCATGAGCAGCTGCCAAAGCCGGCCAGCCACAGAGTAAAAGTACCAGGATTGAGGCTACTGTCACCTGTTAGACGAACACGACTCTCCACAATGGTATGATATTGTCCACTTTGAGCATAAGCTCTCATGGCTTTGCTTTGGGCTTCCCCAAAAGGCCTCATTCCAATGGAGAGTGTTTTGCTTTGGGCTTCCCCAAAAGGCCTCATTCCAATGGAGAGTGTATTCTTAGATTATAAACCCATGACCATTCCCTAAATTAACCGATGTGGGACTTTCATCATCCAACACCTCCCCTCGAACAAAGCACGCCTCCCCTTAATCGAGGCTCGACTCCTTTGGAGTCTTAGTCATTTTTGACTGCCTTCGTACCTTCGAGGAGGCTTGACTCCTTTTGGAGTCCTTTGTTCGACATTTAAGGATTTGCCAATCTATTGACACGGCTAAGTTTAGGGCATGGCTCTGATACCATGTTAGACGAACACGACTCTCCACAATGGTATGATATTGTCCACTTTGAGCCTAAGCTCTCATGGCTTTGCTTTGGGCTTCCCCAAAAGGCCTCATTCCAATGGAGAGTGTATTCTTAGATTATAAACCCATGACCATTCCCTAAATTAACCGATGTGGGACTTTCATCATCCAACATCACCTTCATCATCTTCCTGGTGAGCAAAACTTAACAGGACTTTGAATTTTGTTATATCGTTAGGTTGGTTACGCCTCTTTTTATAGTCAGTTTGGTAGTCCCTGAATATCTCTTTCCTCCTCCGTTTGAAGCGGCGGCCTCCAACGGCTTTTAAAAAACTGACTTTCAATTTCTTATCTATGCTTTATATTCTTGGAAAAATATTTAAGTCTTGATTTTACTTCTTTGTTCAGGATTTTAATGAAATTTCAATTTTGGTGTTTAATAGGTCGTGTTCTATTTATCATTTTATTTTAAAATTTATATATCTAAGATACAAAAAAAATCAAAAGTTTAGTGTTCTATTAGATATAAATCATTTGATTCTAAATCTAATAAAATAAATTGGTCTCTTTTTAAAAAATGAATTTGTTTAAATTTTTATAAGACGGTGATTTATTAAACTAGAGAGTTATATTCCTTAACTGTGCTTATTTATTTTGCTTCGTTTAGTGCCATTTTTTAGTATAATAATTGAAGTATAGAGATTCTTTCGCAACGTAGGGTGAGTCATGGTCTAATATCAAGTCGTCATGGCCTAATATCAAGTCGTCATGGCCTAATATCAAGTCAAAAGGTGTGTGGCCATCGGTTTGAGCTGCCTGCAACTTTTTCATTTTGGCCATGATTAGCACCATTTGTGAAGAAATTATAATTCCAAGACTTAATCCCTTATTAGAAGATTGAAAAAGAAGAATTAGAAGGTTACAGAATTTCACTTGTTTCATGCTCTGTACTAAACAAACACTAACTTACAGCCGTTGTAATGTTCAAACAACACTGGGAGAATAATTGAGCTACAAACTGAAACATACTGCCCATGTTTGTGGTGCGTTCTGTTGAAACTCGTACCCTGCATTTGAGGAAACCGAACTACGAACATAAACGACGACATACATTCTTGTGTTTGATTTATTGATCTTACCGGAGTTTGATGCTCATACTGTTTGGTTAGCTGGTAACCGTTTAGCGGAGAGATAAGCGAGAATGATGCATAATAGGCTGAAAAGTAAGACAATCTAGATCGAAACAACAAAAACATCATCAGATATTCTTACACTACAACGATATCGTTTTTGATGTGATCGAGTAATAGAAACTCACCGCAGCTGGATTGCACATGGGCTCACTTCTTACTGCATACAATTCCCTGGTGAACAATAACACGATGGAATGTTTCAGAGTGCTCAGAGGATTTAAAGGGTGAAAGATAGGTAAGAAATCGACCGAGGACGAAAAATACGAACCTCTTGTTCAAGAGCCCCGACTGCTTGCATGTTTTCTGTATTGCCTCAATCCTGCTCAGGGTTTTAGAAGCATTAGGATAACTGCTGTTGACCTGTAGAACCAAGGAAGTTAGTTTCATTAAAAAAAACGTTAGATGATGCGATATTTATGCAGAAAAACGATATACAGTCACCGAGCAATCACCGAGACTGACAGGAAGATTTCTACCTTAGCCTCCAGCATAACAGAAAAATCAAAGAAAGCTCCATAGACATCAGCCATCGTTTTCGTTCGATAAATGACCTTTGCAGTAAGACCTGTAGAACGGACACCATAAAAATTCCAGCTATGGGTCGATTACATGAAGGCTAGCTCCCTTTTTGGGATTTGTACAAAATGAAACAGTCAATGGAAATCGTACCCCGACGCATTTTGACGACCCCTCTAAAGACATCGACATTGTTGTAGCATAATGCTAGAGTTCCAATTGCCATAATCTATCATAACATGAAATAGATGTCCAAATACTGTTCTTGGCATGAAAGAGATGAACACAGCAGCATTCATTTCATACCTGAGGGATCGCACAAAATCGAAATATTGAAAGATCTTTCAAGTTAGACATGTATTCTAGACAATCCTCCACATGGGTCAATGCATTGGTGACCAAATCATTGAGGCATTGCACGGCCTTGACTGAATTCTCCTCATATTTAAAATCCTGTAATGCAGAAAAGAGTGGAACGAGCCAATAAGACAAGAAGACGACGAAGAACACGAAAGAAGAAACCAAAAGGCGGCAGAAGGTATATAGACTTGTGCACCTCTAATTTATCAGCATATTTGCTCCAAATCTCACGAGGCCAAAACATCCTAGACTTTGGTATCTCATTGATATCCTCCAAGTAATCTCGAATAATATTCGTTTTCTGTGTTATAATAGTTCGAAAAAGAGTACATCAGAGTCAAACTTCAACACCAATTAATGAATTGTTCGAAAGCACAATGATCGTTTCAATTATAATAGCTGACCTGAAGAAACAATCCCATAGAATTTGAAAGAGAATCGGGTGCCAAATCCTCTGACTTCGAAGCGTGGAACAGCTTGGATAAACCTAGTCCGACAAGTCCAGCTACGTAGTGACAATATTCATCATAATCTTCAACTGTCTCTACCTACAAGAAGAGAAGAGAAGAAATGTTTCAGTTCTCCGATCAATGCATTACTTCAGCTACGTTCCTTACTAACCATTACTAATATATTACTCTATTGGGTGGGAAGGAAAAAGAAAATGTGAGTTCTCACGTCGGTTGGGGAGGAGAACGAAGTATTGTTTATAAGGGTGTGGAAACCTATCGCATTTTAAAAACCTTGAGGAAAAGTCCAAAGAGGACAATATTTGCTAGCGATGGGCTTGGACTGTTACAAATGGTATCAGAGTCAAACACCGAGCAATGTGGCAGCGAGGAGATTAAACCCAGAAGGGGGGTGGACACGAGTCGGTGTGCCAGCAAGGACGCTGAGACTCGAAGGAATGGATTGGGGGGTCCCACATCAATTGGAGAAGGGAACGAGTGCTAGCGAGGACGTTTGGCCCCGGAGAGGGGTGAACTGTGAGATCCCACATTGGTTGGGGAGGAGAACGAAACATTCTTTACAAGGGTGTGGAAACCTCTCCCTAGCAAACGCGTTTTAAAAACCTTGAGGGGAACTCCGGAAGAAAAATTTTAAAAAAAAATTTAAAAAGATAATATCTACTAATGGTGGACTTGGGCTATTACACGTAGGTACGAAAACCATTGTGTCAAATATACTAAATATGCAAATGCAAGACACTTGTTGTACCTCTTTGCAAATGAATTTGGCCATTCCTGCGCCCATCCGTTTCGTGATATCCTCAATTGCTTCCTGGTACCTGCAAAATCAATTCAGCACAGTTAGCTAAGCACGGAAGAACTTTTGATCAGAATTAGATGTTCTATGCAAAAGCTTTTCTGATGTTCCATTTTAAAAACTTTGAGCCTTTTTATTTGATACCAAAAATGAAAAGGTTACTCTTGACTTGGACAAGTTGTTGATCTAATCTCTTGTAGTTCTATTTTTTGTAGTCATAAAAGCTTGTTCCTTTTGAAAACAATAACAGAAGTAATTGCAAGGATGCAGTAAAATAAAATAAAATAAAAAAGAACATCGAGTGGGTAACAACTCAAGCCTACCGCTAGCAGATATTGTCTTCTTTAGACTTTCCCTTCTGAGCTTCCCCTCAAGGTTTTTAAAACGCATCCGCTAGGGAGAGATTTCTACATTCTTATAAAAAATACTTCGTTCTCCTCCCAACCGATGTGGGACCTCACAATCCACCCCCACCCCCCCTTTCTGGGCCCAACGTCCTCGTTGGCACATCGCACGGTGTCTGGCACTGATACCATTTGTAACAGTCCAAGCCCACCGCTAGCAGATATTGTCCTCTTTGGACTTTCCCTTCCAAACTTCCCCTCCAGGTTTTTAAAATGTATCTGTTAGGGAGAGGTTTCCACACCCTTATAAAGAATGTTTTGTTCTCTTCTCCAGCCGATGTGGAATCTCACAACCATCCACCCTTAACCAGTTGTTGTAGTTCATTAAAAGGATAGAATCCAATGAATAAATCTATCACTACACTTATAGAAGGAAACAGGTCTTGATCAATAATTAGTTGTCTTTTTCATAAAGCATCAGGCAGGAATTAGTAGGTTCTAGTAGTAACCAACCCTCTCCCGAGTTCTAGGAACGCAGTTGAAACGTGATGAAACTCGTCCATAAGAACTTTATAGTCCTTTGTGCCACCTAAATATAGAACAAAGAACACACTTTAGCAGAAGAAGAGATCTTAAATAAAAATCATTCTTATAACATCGTACTCATATGCACAGAAATTCAAGTAAAATACTTACATGAAAAATGCCAATCACGGTTATATATATGACAGTGAAAAGCTTTCAGAATGGGCACTTTGATATCTGTTTGTATGCTTGTATCATCCTCTGTAAAGATAAAATAAATTTTAGTACCATTAGACTAATCCACATAAAAAAGAAACCAGCATGAATTTCAACATGTTCTTCGTACATACATACGTATCTATATAATTAGAAAAAAGATAACGAGTTTTTCTCGATTAACATATTAAGATGGGATGATCGTCTTCAAGTGAAATTGCCAACTACAAAGATTACGAGTACCCAAGTGAGAAAGACTCGAGTTGAGAAAGAGGGCTAGGCCCCGGAGAGGAGGGCTTGATGGGACTAGGGAAGACGGCTGGAATATATAGCTAGGAGCATAACAGATCGAAGGTTTGTCCATTGGGATTGGGCATGGACGAGCCTTGACTAGGCCAGCATTGATGAAAAAATGACAAAAGAGAAACTTCTCCCATCACATTATTAACTAATATAGGATTAAAGATCAGGTCCAGGATTTGATTCAAATCGACCTTACCTCTCATCTCAGGGCTAAGTTACAAACTTAGGATAACGAACTTAAGTTCATTAGTTGGACTAAGATAACATGAGATATATAAAAAGGAGGTTAGTAAAACGCAATATAAAGCCACCAAAATGCCATTATAGTCATTATTACAGAAGAAAAAACCATTAAATTTCTCAAACCTAAGGCTGGCAGCACATACAAAAGAATCTCAAAGAAGTAAGAGTTCATTACATACCAACAGTGTCGAGGGCTCGAAGAACAAGATAGAATATGCATACCTACAAACAAACGAAAATGACAAGATAAGAAATATTATGATGGATAAACATATGGATAAATAGTTTCAATTTCATTAAAAAGTAAGACAAGATTGTGAGATCCCACATCGATTGTAGAGGAGAATGAAACATTTTTTATAAGAGTGTGGAAACCTCTCCCTAGAAAACGTGTTTTAAAAACCTTGAGGAGAATCCCGAAAGGAAAAGCCCAAAGAGGACAATATCTGCTAGCCGTGGGCTTGAACTGTTACCGTTGGTATCAAAGCCAGACAGCAAACGATGTCCCAGCGAGGAGGCTAAGCCCCGAAGGGGGTGATCACAAGGCAGTGTGCTAGTGAGGAGGCTGAGCCTCGAAGGAGGATGGACACGAGGCGGTGCCAGCAAGAACGTTGGGGCCCAAAAGGGAGTGAATTGGGGGGTCCCACATTGATTGGAGAAGAGAACGAGTGCCAGCGAGGACGCTGGACCCCGAAGGAGAAGGATTGTGAAATCTCACATTAGTTGTGGAGGTAAGGGTGTGGAAACCTCTCCCTCGCAGAGGCATTTTAAAAACCTTAAGGGAAAGCCCAAAGAGGACAATATCAGCTAGCGGTAGACCTGGGTCGTTACCGTTACAAGGATATCTTGCTTAAGGGATAACTACGAACCAAATTCATTTAGTTCACCCACTTTACAAATAGTATCAAATATTTTTGTGATCTGCTAAATCAAAAGCCACAACAACTTTACGGGAAGCAATTTCGTTAAACTAATTGATATATGATTTCCAGATTTTCAACCATAACAGTGTTCTAAATCAATTCTAAAACATAAGATATGATTTGCTATGATCCTAAATCCCTTTTTTCAACTTTGAAACAGGATTTTGATGGCGACATTTGAGCAATAAATTGGATCTTCCCCAGTTCATCAGATTCTACGCTAAATATCATCATCAACACCAACAACCAGAAAACGAAACGGATTCATTCAACTAAAGAAACGCCAAATATGAAACACTCGATCTCCAACTTACAGCATTCCGAAGCTCGGGCTTAAGCTGTTGAATAACGATAGCAAAACTTCTTGAGACCTTATGCAACATGGTGTAGCAGAATCCCCAATGAGACTCCGGCGGGATCTGCTTCTCCGCATGTCTAGCAGCCATTTTCAGTTTCAGAAGCGGGTAAATGTCATCTGGATGTCTCAAAATCGCCCCCAAACTCCCCATTGCAAAGCACCAGGAATCCACAGAGCTTCAGATCTCTCGTCGATCAAACCGTAGAAGAAATCCCCGATTCTTCAAATGGGGATCCTCTTCTTCAATCAAAGAAACCGATTAATTCAACCCCAAATGACTGGTAACTGAATCGAGGGTGGACTCCAGCTACTTGAAGAAGACGACCCGAATTTTTTAAGAGGGAAATTTTAAAAGAAAAGTTTGGCTCATTGTTTCTTGCTTTAATCTCTGAGCCAAGTGTTTGTTGAGATCCTCGCCAAGAACAAAATAAAAAGGAGATGATGGTTTGATCGTGAGCTTAATATAATGTCTTTGGAGGAATTAAAAGTAAAGCCACATGACAATATTATACAATTGTCGAGAGTCGTACATGCTATTAAAGTCATGCCTTTAATTTAGGTATGTCAATAAAATCTAAGTGTCGAACAAAGAAATTGTTAACCTCGAATGTGTAGTCAAAAGTGACTCATATGTCGAACAAATGGTATACTTTATTCGAGGGCTCTAGAGAGGAGCCAAACCTCAATTAAAAGAAGATGGTTCGAGGGCTACATAAACCTCAGGGGAGGAGAAATTGCTAGTCTTGAAAGTGTAGTCAAAAGTGACTCATATGACGAACAAATGGTGTATTTTATTCGAGGGTTCCAGAGAGAAGTCGAGTCTGGATTAAAGGGAGGTTGTTCGAGGGCTACATAAACCTAGAGAGGAGCAATTGCTAGCCTCGAAAGTGTAGTAAAAAATGACTCATATGTCGAACAAAGTAAGGATATACTTTGTTCGAGGGCTCTAGAGAAAGTAGTCGAGTCTCAATTAAGGAGAGGTTGTTCGAGGGCTACATAGACATAGAGGAAGACTCTATAGTGTACTTTATCGAAAGGAATACATGTCCATTGGTACAAAGTCTTTCGGTCTTCTTCCTTCCCATTCATTTTCTAAAATTATACAAAATGACACCAATACCCTTTAACTTTTCATATTTCCTTTAAAAAAATACTTTTATTCTTTCCCTTTTTTTTTTTTCTTTTATTACGTTTTAAAATTAAATTCAGTAGAAATTGAGATTAAAAAATTAATGGGTCGATAAAATTATAAATGTAACTTTGTGGATTTTTAAATAATTTAGATATTTTTATATTTCTCAAACAAATAAAAACTTCATGGGAGGGGTTATTTCGTAATTTAACTTTTTTATTCGCATTAATAGTAATAAAAATAAATAAATTAGGTGGAAGGTAGAGGCCTTGTTAGACACGTGGGTGAATTTGTCAAATTTGCTGTTAAGAAGTAGACAAAAAAAAAAAAAAAAAAAAAAATTGTTTTCGTATTTAATTCAATTTTTAAAATTATTTATCGATATTTTAAATATTGCTAGTGGAATATCTTATCCTATAATTACTAAACTTTCAAAAATTGCTAAATTCAAATAATTCAAATAACCTCATAATCTAAGCCAAACTATAAAAATAAAATAAAATAAAATAAAAAATAAATGACTTAAGTATTTCATAATATAAGATTTTTTAAAATTAAAATATGTTTAAAGTGACGTAGACGTCCTCATTAAATTTCTCAACGATCTTATTAATTTATTTAACCACATCGACTAAATCATTAAATATAATATATTTAATGTTGTCACACATAGTGAATGACACTAATTATCGTACAAAAATGAAAACGACGTTCTTTCTTCATAAAATAATTATATTTGACTTTGAATAATTATATGTTGAGTGACAACCGATGAATCTTCGTAAAAATCACGTGTATTAAGATAAAGCATGTTAAAAATATCAGTGTTGGTTTGTGAAAATAGTAAAGAAATGTGTTGATTATCATATTCGAATCTTGAACATGTGACGTTGTACTTCATTAGAATTTTATTTAAAAACATTTATGCATAGTATCCACACGTGTATTTATAAGTCTTATTTAAATGAAAAAATCAATGTGACTTAAAAGAGAATAAAATATAAATCGAGATCAACAACTTACTATTAAATTTAAAGGTTTTTTTTTTAATATGTTTTGTCTTACTATATAATTTTTATATACTTGTTCAAAATGAATCATATGATAATTTCGCCCAATCAATATTTTTATTTTTATTTTTATTTTTAAATAATTCAAGGCGTGTTTGGTATTGTTATTAATATATATATATATTTGGGTATTTGAGAAATTATAATAGTTTATTATACGAAACCAGTTGAGAGGAAGAGACTAAATATAACATATTAAGCCTACTGCTAGTAAATATTATTTGTTTCAGCTTGTTACATATCACTGTTAGTCTAACGGTTTTAAAACGCAACTTCTAGATAGACATTTCCACAACCTTACAAAGAATATCTCTAAACTATGTGAGATTTCCCACCAAAATTATGGTACAAAATCAATGAGAGGTTCGGGAGGTGAGAAATATAACAAACTTGGTACAATTTAATTATAGATAAAAAAATTTAATACTTGTACGTATTATATTATAGAAAAACGTTCGACATATTTATTAAAAATAATTTTTATAGTCAAAGCAAACAATTTTTTTCTCGAGATAAAATGTCCAAACTATCTTCCTCTCATTTGTTGTATTAATAAAAACCTTTTGTATAGGTTGAAGTTCGAATGTGCACCTATGTTTGTAACGCTACATGAGCCGAGCTAGTTCGGGTCAAAGTACACTATATTTAATTATAAAAAAATCCCTTAATTCCAATTTGCTTCAATTCTGATAAAAGCAAATGAAATGACAGTATAAAAGTATAAAAGAGTCATTTCCATAGAATATAATGGCACATGGGAGAATATAAAATAAGAATAAAAATAAAAATAGCGATTTTTAATAAATCAATAGACGAAAATACCCTCACACGTAGAAATTTAAGTTTATATATATATATATATAAAGTAAATGAATAAAACTTTGTATTTTTTTAAAATAAAAAAAAAACTTTCTCAAATTTTTTAAGATTGATTTTAACTTATATTTATGAAATTTATTAATAGAAATTATATTGAAAAATCATTTTATTTTATATCATATTTTTGTTTATGAAATATTATTCAATTTATTGAAAAATATAAATGATGTATTAAAAAATTATTTGAAAATTAATATAAATTTACCACCTCAATCTCCCTCCGTGGGGGACGGGAATCTCTAATCTGAAACACGACAACGGCCAAGATTCGTCCACGTGGCATCACCTCTTTCAACTTTCTATTCTCAGAAACCAAAAGCTCCCATGGCGGACCATTCAACCGACCACTTCTTCGTCCTCCTCATGACTGTGACCTAATTTCCTCTCCCCGAAGTCTGGAGCTTAAGTTCGTTCCTTCCAACTTTCCGGCGCCAAAAAATGGCTTCCGTAATCCTCCATTCTCCTTTCTCAGTCACTGCTCGAATCCATAACCCTAATAATCTCAGACCACTCTCCCCCCCTTCATTTCCCACCATTTTCTTTCGTTCATCTTCCTCCCCTTTAGCTATAGATTTGTCGTCGCGGATTAACCGCCGATTCGCGGTTCCTCGCCGGCGTCACGAGTGGGAAGTCGGCTGCCTCGAGATTGAGAGCGAAATCGGCATTGAAGTACAAGAAAATGAACAGTTATTGGGGAGTGGAGGAGGAGAAGAATTGGGGAGCCAAGGGTTGTTGACTCAGATGAAGGAGATTGTAACGTTTACAGGGCCTGCCATTGGATTGTGGATTTGTGGACCATTAATGAGTCTCATTGACACTGCGGTTATTGGCCAGGGAAGCGCTGTTGAGCTTGCTGCTTTAGGTATTCTCCTAAATTTCCTTTTATTTTTCTCTGTGATGATTCTAAAAGCTTTGTTATATGTCAATTTTCCTGTTTTTCTTTGCCCATATGGTCTTCGAACTTCGGTTTTTACGTGGCGGTGGCGAGTGCGAGTTTTAATTGTTGAGTGTATGGTTGGGAGGGAGTCTCACATTGGCTAATTCCCTAATTTAGAGAATGATCATGAGTTTATAAGTAAGATAAGTAAGGAATACATTTCCATTGATAGGAAGCCTTTTGGGGAAGCTCAAAGTAAAGTCATGAGAGCTTATGCTCAGAGTGGACAATATCATACCATTGTGGAGACTCGTGGTTCCTAACATAATATCAGAGTCATGCCCTTAACTTAGCCACGTCAATAGAATCCTCAAATGTCGAACAAAGAAGTTGTGAGTCTCGAAGGTGTAGTCAAAAGTGACTAAAGTGTCGAGCAAAGGGTATACTTTGTTCGAGGGCTCCAGAGAAGGAGTCAAGCCTCGATTAAGGGGAGGCTATACGAGGGCTCCATAGGTCTCAAGGAAGGCTCTATAGTGTACTTTGTTCGAGGGGGGATTGTTGGGAGGGAGTCCCACGTTGGCTAATTAAGGGAATGATCCTGAGTTTATAAGTAAGGAATACATCTCCATTGGTAAAGGCCTTTCGGGGAAACCAAAAGCAAAGCCAAGAGAGCATATGCTTAAAGTGGACAATATTGTACACTGTGGAGAATCGTGGTTTCTAACATTAATTTCCTGAACTTCTTTTGTTTGTAACTTTTGACTGGCAGGCCCAGCAACAGTGTTATGTGATTATACGAGCTACGTGTTCATGTTTCTTAGTATCGCAACTTCAAACATGGTAGCCACAGCCCTTGCCAAACAGGTTCGACCAGTATTCTAGTTTCTTATAGAACACTTGTGCTACATTTCTTAAACAGAGGGGTTATTGCAGGATAAAAACGAAGTGCAGCACCACATATCAGTATTGCTATTTGTGGGGCTGATATCTGGTTTCCTGATGCTCTTAGTTACCAAACTATTGGGTTCAGTGGCGCTAACTGGTACTAAACTTCTACAATATTGCTTAGTTAAATGAAGGGCTCGTTACATTCATCAGTTTTATGGACTATTCCTTCACGTATTTCGCTACATAGACAGCTAGAACTTTGTCATCTGTTAAAAGTAGGCGGGATACGGTTACCGAGATGTTATTGTAAATTTTCAGCTTTTGTGGGGACAAAGAACGCTGATATCATACCGGCTGCAAACACCTATATTCAGGTTTGTCTTTTGGCTTTATGAATGTTCAAATTGGCGGTTGTACGTGACATTACTTAGTGAATTGACAAAAATTTAGAGTAGCAAAGAGGTCATCTAGGACTAACTTGAAAAAAACACCCAAACCTTAGGAACTAAAACATATTCTCAGACTATTAGCTTGTAACACAATGATCATAATAATTTTGATGCATAAATTTATGTCAGGATAATTAAATCTTTTATTATCTAGAATCATCTATTTTGTTGTACCCATTGATGTGGTGATATAAGTGTAGTTTCTTTTTTCGATGTTTATCGTGTAAATGTTCAAACAATTCCATAAGTTGAACAGAATCGTTTTCATTGGTAGATTCGAGGTTTGGCATGGCCCGCAATTCTCACTGGCTGGGTTGCTCAGAGTGCAAGGTTCTTATTACTAGATCCATGCCAATGCTCTATCTACTTCTTCTGTTATGGCTTTGGTCTATTTGTTTTATGATTGCTGTTGGTATCTGAACCCATATGCCAACATTTAAGCTATCCTTTTGGCTACTGATTTTACTATGTAGGTTTTAGACTTGAGGCCCTTAGCATTGTGGTTTACCTCATGAGTTTCATCTGTGAACTTGAGCACAAAGTGCCACAAGGTGTATAATTACTCTCTGAACTGAACTGGGGCAAAAGTGAAACAATATAAAACACTGCTTGTGCAAACTTCCAGAATAACTCCACTAGTTGCTTGATTATTCACCAAATTTATTATCTTCCATTTTCATATTTGCTTTAGTCTTGGCATGAAAGATTCCTGGGGACCTCTGAAGGCTTTGGCTGTTGCGAGTATTGTAAATGGCATAGGTGATGTTGTCCTATGCATGTTTCTAGGATATGGTATTGCTGGTGCAGCATGGGCAACTATGGTATCACAGGTATGCTTCTTTCTGTTTATGTTCATGTGCCAACTTTCACTGCATTTGTACTGTTCACACCTTAAAACCGTATGATTTTAGGTTATTGCAGCTTATATGATGATAGAAGCACTAAACAAGAAAGCATACAATGGATTTGCTCTATCGGTTCCCTCGTCTGGTGAATTCTTTTCGATACTTGGACTTGCTGCTCCTGTATTTCTACCAATGATGTCAAAGGTTCTATTTTAGATATTCCTTAACATTCATTTGTTTTTTTCGAGTAACGTGACTAAGATTATTTGTCGTTTAGGTGGTTTTTTATTCTCTCCTCATCTACTATGCTACGTCGATGGGCACACACATCATGGCTGCTCATCAGGTTAAGTTAAATAGTTCTGTTCATCGTTATCTTCCTATGCAAGTATCCTTCTTTCTTTTCATTAGAAATCAATGGCCATGTCAAATTGATGGCTTACCCTGCAATTCAGGTTATGATTCAAACATTTTGTATGTGTACCGTATGGGGTGAACCTCTCTCTCAAACTGCTCAGTCATTTATGCCTGGGTTGATCAATGGAGTGAATCGTAATTTGGATAAGGTAAGAATTGCAGATTGCTAATGATATGCCGATTATTTTTTTTGGTAACGATCCCTTACGTTGTTGTGGATATACATAGATCTTAGGAACTTCCTTGCATCGATACTCATTAAGCAATGGTGGGTAGTTTATTGATGGTAGAACCTATTTTTTATGGATAGTCATTGTGTTTATTGTGGAAATTCGTTTATATTGTGTAGGCCCGGATGTTGCTAAAGTCACTCTTGATCATAGGAGCTATATTTGGTCTCATATTAGGGTCAATTGGAACATTAGTTCCTTGGTTGTTCCCCTATCTCTTCACACCTGAAGAGAGGATTATTCAGGAGGTCAGTTATTAATATCTATACCCTGCCATTTTAATCTGTTCTTTTCTACCCGCCCCTCATTTTCATGACAATTAATGTCTGATGCATTGCATAAAAGCGTTATAGCCATAAGATGAGTATTTAAAGTTCACATTTCTCTCTCTCTACTTTCTAGAGATTTTTGTATGAGCAAATTGTGTTGTTTTATTTATAGGCTGAAACTACAGAATTCCGTTTTTGACTGATGGACACTCGAGGCAATTCAAAGTCCTTTAAACGTTGTCTAACTGCTATATATATTAAGTCAAGTGTAACAGCCCGAACCCAAGCCTACCGCTAGCAGATATTATCCTCTTTTGGCTTTCCCTCAAGGTTTTTAAAACGTGTTTGCTAGGGAGAGGTTTCCACACCCTTACAAAGAATGTTTCGTTCTCCTCTCCAATCGATGTGGGATCTCACAATGCACCTCCCTTCGAGGCCCAGCAGATATTGTCCTCTTTTGGCTTTCCCTCGCTAGCACTTGTTCCCCTCTCCAAAATCGATGCGGCTAACAATAAGGTTGATTATTTTCTATTTATTTGTACATGCAGATGCATAAAGTGTTGATTCCATATTTCTTGGCGCTAGTCATAACACCCCCAACTCATAGCTTAGAAGGGACGTTATTGGTATGTTTGCTCACCTTAAAGATTGTTCTCAAGATTCTTCAACTGAGTTGTACGTTCACTTATGTTTTTTATTGCATAGCTGAAATTTCTATATGCAGATTCATATTCATATCTGGTAAATTACTCCCTTCTTTTCAATACTATATCAAAGTGTTTATCGATATTGATTAGACAACAACTATATCGATAGTTGTGATGAATTAGCGTGAGCTGTTAATCGTATTATGGTGGTGAAATACCACAGAAATTCATCCTTTTATGGAAATGGATTTGTCTATAATACAACAAGAAATGTAAACGTTCTGGTTTATTTGGTAGATAGATGCAGTCCTCCCTTGTTTTGCCTCTGTTTATATATGCATACAATCACAAAGCTGGTAATAGCTCAAGCCGAGCTAGCAGATATTGTCCTCTTTAGGCTTTTCCTTCGGGGCTTTCCCCTAAGGATTTTAAAACGCATCTGCTAGGAAGTGGAAATTTCCACACCCTTATTAAGAATGTTTTGTTCTTCTCTCCAAAACTACTCTTTCTCCGATGTTTACAACTCAGGAAATCTGTAAATCTACTCGGGGGTAGAAAATAAATGATAAGTACCTAGTTTTTTTTTTTACTAAAATGTTATTTGTTGTTACCTCAATGTTTTGGGGCACTTGAGTTACTTCGTCTTTTGGGGTATTGACTTCAAACTCTTCGTTCTTGCAGGCTGGCCGAGATCTTAAATTTATTAGTTTGTCGATGACTGGATGCCTTTCTCTTGGCGCCCTTGTATTGCTGGTAATGTTTTATCCCCAACCCTTTAATCTCATTATTGATGGTTTCACAACTTTTTCCCACCCTATTATTTTCTTCCTTTCTGCTTTAACTGTGCAACTTCTTCCAGGTTATTAGCAGTAGGGGTTATGGTTTGACAGGCTGCTGGTATGCGCTGACCGGATTTCAATGGGTAAGAATAGGATATCTGTACTTATTATGTGAAGATAGCTGCTCTTCTCACTTTCTAAAATCACTTTCTTTACTTTCTCTTACTTAGGCTCGGTTTCTTATCGCTCTTCGGCGCATCCTCTCTCCTGATGGAATGCTTTACAGCAGTGATTTAAGCCATTATAAACTAGAAAAGCCAAAAGCTGCATAGGTGAGTCCATATGAGCTGCTGTGGACGATTCAATAGTTTTTCGATGTCTTTGCCCTAGTTTGATAAAGGAATAGATCTAAGCTGAATGGCTGCTGAAACCAGTGTTATATAAGAAGCATAGAATTTCACCGGCAATTTTGGAAGGTTGTGCTCCTGAATGAAGCTTAAAACAGATAGCAGATTAACTTTATCTTAGGCTTCTTTTAGCTATATCTGAATGAAGTCTTTCGCTTGTGCATCATAAGGAGTGTTGCCTTTAAGGTTGTTTTTTTCTGTCAAAATTGCCTGAAAGTATGCATCTTTCATTTGATTGTACCACTATTCTTTAATTGAAGCTTATATAAGTTTGTTTAATAGCCACCAAAATGGCAAAATATTCAGGGTTCAACAATGTACAAAGCTCTCATTGCATGAATAATCGCGCACCTTTTAATGCCAATAGAGCAGCTCCATATGCAGCCTCGGTCTGACTTGCCCGACTCACAGGCAAACCAAGAACTCTCTCTCGTATCTTCGTCCATTTCTCATTCTTGGATCCACCTCCAGCTGTGAGCACTTCTTCAACTTGAGTTGCTCCTAGATCCTTTAATAACCTATAACCCTTTCCCTAAATGTATAAAAGAGACCAAATTTGAGGCTTCTAGTCGAAGGATTTGATCCAAAGAGAATGGTGTCATTTACCCCTACCTCAATACGGGCAATAGATTCCAAAATTCCATGCAAATATTCGACATCATTTTCTGGCCGTGGATGTAATCTATATATGAAAAACAAAGAAATCCACAAAGTTGTAGTTACTTATGATGCTTGTACCACTTTAGAAACAGTAAAAACAGTACATTTAAAGACGCAACTGTCGAATGAAGATGTGAAGAACATGAAATCAACAACATAGGAGGGAGGGACTTATTGATTGAAACAGGAGATGAAACCTGGGAGCCATTTGTGGGTCTGCCTCCGGAAATCTCTCTCCAATTGAAGTCAAAGGATAGTAATCTAGGGGAGAACTTTTCATGGGATTGATTTGTTTGCTCAATTCTTCTAATTGTTTGTCAGTAAAGATTTGCCTTAGAACGGCTCCTCCTGTGTTTGAAGCACCTCCTACAAGCCACATATTGTCAAGTCGGTGGCTGTACACTCCAAACCGTGCATCGTCAATCCTATTGGTACTCAATAATTTGATGGCAAGCGTGGATCCCAAGGAAGTGACCTAAACAGCATTTAGTACAAACATGACTGAGAAGGCAGAGAATATAATAGATAAATGCAACTAAAACCATCCAAAACCAAAGGGTAAAAATGGAGAAAGAATTGGACCCCGAATAAAGAGTGAGGCGAAGGCAGCAAGCTAACCGTCTGCCCACGTGATAAAAGTTTTGGAGGTAAAAGTAATATTCCAGCCACAGGGAGTCTTGTTAGAGTGTTTTTTTCTGTCTTAAGAATTTGTGACTGTTTTCACTTAACTCGTAATCAAAACTCAGTAACTGAATATTTAGGTCTCGTACAAACATGTCGTTTTTTATTTAGTATTTTTAAAAATTAAGCTTATAAACCCTACTTTTCCTTAAAAGTTTCTTTCTTTTATTATCTACCCTTTCATAAATATCTAAGCAATCCAAACCAAATTTTGAATACTACAAAAAAAAAAAAAAAAAAAAAAACCC